>NC_056730.1:756853830-757013830 GCF_019279795.1 Protopterus annectens
CCACAGCTCTACCTATATCCCTTTGGACACAGGCAACAATCAACCATGTCCCTCTTAAATAAGAGTAACATGCAGTGCACAATGGATTAAGGAATCTTACTTACCTTAAACTGGCAAGTTCAACAAAACCTTAGAGCCATTAACCTAGTAACTACCCCCGCTCCTGAAATTGGTGCCACTTCTCCCACCAGTAAGAACCCAAAACTACCCCTAAGCAAATATCAAACCCTGCTATAACTTGCTTGCCCACAACATCCTCCATTGGCCTAACGCTACCCACCTTGAAATGCCTTAATGAATACAAAACAAACACTTGTTAACATACCATCTACCAGACATCAACCCTGCCTGCCCCAGCATAATACCTTTCCTCCAAATACAAGTGCATAATCACCATAAATAAAATTAATATAGATAAACTGACTTTTAAGGGCCCAAGCACCAGTAACCTAGTGACTTCCTGTGCCTTTAATCACTGCACATCCACCCCACCTGTGGAAAACCCCCAGACCCACCCCCATAACAGATCAGCAACCCTGCTTTAACCGGCCCCCAACATGCTCCTGTACCTGTCAATACACTACCCAACTGCACCAAGTTCAACATAACTTGCTAAACAGCAAATAAAATAAAATTCCTTGTGACCCCTTTGTACACAACTCCAACAACTGGAACGTCCAGCCCCTCAACATCAACTACCTTTAACTACTTCTTGCAGGAAAGCAAATGTTTACATTACACCCCCAATCAAGCACATTTATGCACCATTCCATCAATGGCAACAGCCACTGGTACCTGCACTGTCACACCCCTAGTCCTACCTTACCTTGACCCAAACATACCTCATTACATAACCCCCCTATGCACCACACCAGCAGCAAAATCCACAATCCCATTATACACTAGTCCAACCATCAAAATTCACATAAAGCATCCAGTACCTTTCAAAGGCATTTAATCAAGGTGCTGACCACTGGTCACTCAGCACATGCCCATCTCTGGCCTTCCTGTGCACACCCAAGCAGCAGTGGCATCCATTGAAATGGCTCCAACACCTCTGACTCTCCTTCCCTCCGATCACCAATCATGTCCACTTGATTCCGTACCTCTGCAATTTCATCAGTAACTGTTGCCCACTTGTGCTCCCCATGTGTAACCTCCTCAATCGCCACTGCTTCCATCATATGTGAGTTCACTGTGTATCACCACTACTGATACTCAGCGCATCACTATCTACAAAGAAAAGGACAAAATGAAACCCTCTAATATGTAAAGAGAAGTCTCCACCTTATACCCACCTAATCCAAATTATGGCCACAGCGTTCCAAGACTGCATGACATCCGACAGCCATGCGTCTTAGTATATACCAAACACAGAGGAGAACCCACTGTTTCCCTGCATAAAAAGGTGCAGTACCCTTGTTAAGTGTGTGTGTTTTTTTTTTTTTATAAATAAGCACCAAAAAGCCGGTAACACTTCTACCAAACAGATAACCACAAAGCCTACTACGACGAGAAATGCAAAAATATGGGCACAGCAACAACTCAGCACCACCCAGCCATTGTCATTCTAACACCACCAACATTTACCGCCATGGATAACAAAAAGCCAAACACATAATCCCGCACACCACTAGAAGGCAACCAGCACAGAGACCCCTCCTGCCACCGATCAACACAGCTCCCCGCACTACACAGAAACCATGGTCTCCTTAATTCTGACAGGTAGTATTACAGGCGAATTTCAGTCCAGCAACCAACACCCTGAAAACCAACAATTCAAGAAAGCTTATACTTACCACCTTAGTACATCTGATGAAGAAATCATTAGATCTCCACCCCCACAAACACATCATCACCTCCCATCTCACTGATGCTCAACAGCAGCAATAATTAATATTCCTATAAATGCAACTGTCCTTTTTTTTTTTTTACCAGCTCACCCAATTTATACACGCTGCTAAATATTTAGTCTCGGTTTGGTGCGTGTCTTTACTAAAGTATCCAGTATTATCCTCTTTAGGTTTCTATAAATAAAAGATAACATGTGCTCACTCTTCTAACATCATGGGCCTTGGAAAACATTCCTTATTCCATCCCAAAATAATGCAGTACCGAGATCGAGTGTTTAGGTATCTAAAGTTACACTCTGGTGCATTGTCTCAGATAATATTATTACATTTAATGAAGCTGACCAAAATGTGATACCAATTCCAGATATAATACAAAACTCCACATACTCCCCTTCGGCCGATGCTTAGCACCACACCACACATGCGCTGTAGCTGCCATTACTATATTTTACTTGAAGCCCGTGAAATTGTCATCTGAAAAGAAATGCCTCAACTTGAACCGGGGCTCTTTTAAAGTCAACTAACCAATGCGATACTTCTAGGCAGCACAAACAGGTGAAGGAATCACATCGGCAATATAAAGTTTTTTTTTTGTTTGTTTTTTTTTTTTATTTATTAATTCCTTCACAGGAGAAGCCTCACACTAAACATGCTCTTCAACCCAACATGGAAACACATAAACCTTCACAGAACACATGACATAGAATCCAACACCACCAACACCATCCAGGGGATCAGACCATGCCACCAACACATAACAAAATGGAAGGGTACCTGCACCACGCACCAAATCCATGACAACTCATTTAAGACTGTGTAAAAAAAGAAATGTGGCCAAGCAAGCTGTGAGCAAGTCGAAAAAACTTTTATTGTGAGTGCTTTCGTCAGAGCTAATTCTTCAGACAATCAAAACCCAACCTTAGAACCTTTAAATACATATCAAGTGTCAATTAATCAATCAAACTGCGAAATCATTAAATATCCCCTTATTAGAAATAAGTTATTATCAATTAATTAATCATTTAAATGCAACATTAAATACATTATTAGAAATGTTGAGAATGTTATAAGTATTAAAAAAATGTTAAAACATGTTAAAAGTTAGGAGTGTGGATACCTAAAATAAGGAATATTATGTAAAAATATATATTATAATATTCTAACTCATTACAATATGTTAAATTGTATACCAGTATGTTAAAGGCAGAAACCAAAAGAGCAGCCTACCCTATTTATAAATCATTATTTCATATGCATATAAGAAACAATCCATTTCATATTCTTCTTATTTAAAGTGCATATTTTACTAAAAATACATAATTTTATGAATGAATAAGCAAATTGACTATACTTTATAAGCATCAAAAATAAAAACTACATATAAATAGGTAAATAGATGAATAGATAAATAAATAAATCAGCTATACTTTATGACCATACTCTATTCAAATTAGTACAATCATAAAAATAACATTAGATTATCTATTAAGTGCTTTAAGCTTCAGGATTCATTTTATAGATACATATTCATTTAAACCCGGTGGAATATATGCAGAAGTGCGAATTTGCCACATTAACTCTTTTTCCTCCAGCTTTAGTTCCCAAGGACCGCCCCTCGTGTCATACACTACTTGTTCTAAAACTAAAAACTGGATACTATGTGTAGGATTTTCTATAATGTGTTTTGCTAGGGCGTTTGTGACTGCTTTTTTGCTTATACTATACTGGTGTTCATATATTCGTTGTCTAAACTTTCTTTCTGTTTTTCCAATATAGTATGCACTACATAGTTCACATACAGCCACATAAACAACTCCTTTCGAGTTACAATTAAATTTGTCTCTGATGACATAATTCTTATCCTTGATAGCCAATTTATTACCTATTTTAATGTATCTACACTGTGCACAACAGCCACATCTACTCATCCCAATATTAACTTTATATTTTAATTTTATATTTTAACAAAAAAAACCTATCTTGTTTGCTCGTTTCCTGCCTTTCCTAGCTAGTATAGTCCAGATCCCAGGCTTTGCTGGTTTCAGGACTTTATTTTCTGTGTTCAGAGCTATCCAGACTTTGCTGTGGTAGAGGGAAATCCTACTGCTTACCAGTGGGAGTGGTGAGCATTGTACTGCCTGTCTGACACTAGAGGAGTGGTTTCTAACTATGAAATTGTAATTTTAGCCATTTTGGGCTTATTTCTATCCCTTTCAACTTTCTGGCTTAAAAACGCACAAGTTTGCACATTTTTCACATTGTGCAACACCGCCGGGCTACGGTTAAACTATTCCAGGTGCCAAAAAGTCTGATCTTCAAATTATCCCTTAGAATTAGCTGGTTTCCCTGTAGTAGCACTAAAATCTGAACCCCTGTGACTAGCACTTGCTCTAGAACCTGCTAGAAAGCCCTAGGAAGCCTTAAACTGATACAAGCACTCAACTCTCCTTGTTAATAAGGAGAAATTAATCATAGGCACTAAACAGCCTATAACTGCAAAGGTTAGGGAAAACAGCCCTTGTACTTTACAAAAAGCACCTAAACAGGCATGTCCAAAGGTCAGCTTCCAGTGATTTCTCCTGTCCATGGTAAATTTGTGCATACTGGGGCAATGCAGCAACTGCCTCATGTACACAGATAGCCATCTCCTCCTACAACCTAACACTAACGGTGCAGTGGTTCAGCAGTAGTGTTGCCGCCTCACAGCAAGAGGTTCTCCGGTTCGATTCTTGGCAGGAGTGCCTTCTGTGTGGAGTCTGCATGTCCTCCCTGCATTTGTGTGGGTTTCCTCTGGGTGCTCCGGTTTCCTCCCACATTACAAAAGACATGCATCTAGAGCCTTTCTTCCTGGGCCTCCACTGAAAATTGGCTGTGTTCCAAGTCAGACTTTCCCGGTTAACAAATGTTAAATAAACATTACAACCTGCAAGAGAAGCATTTACATAGCCAAAGTGGAAGCAAAGCTCTCTCCAGCCAAGATTGTGCTAGACAGTCAAGAGGAGAAGGTTAACACCTGCACTGCACCTCAAGCAACACGTAGCTCTTCAAAACCCACACTATCAACACCCACACATAGCAACACTAAACCGACATATGTGGAGGCCCTTAACATTAATATGCCCAAGCAACAAGGACCTCTGAAGCTGAAATGCAAACAAACACCAGTCACAACCAAAGTGACACATAGCTCACAACACCAGTGTGCCACCCAACAACAGCCCCTAAGGCAAGACAATGTACCCAACACTTTAATCATAGGTGACTCTATAGTCAGGCACACTGATGTCCCACTCACCAGGCTGAACAAGGAGAAAATTACAGTCAGCTGCCTGTCAGGTGCTAGGATCCACCACATAATGCATGCACTCAAGTCACTCCACAACAAGTACAAATACGACTCTATCATTGTCCATGTTGGAGTGAATGACTTGTGACATACCTCCCTGGACTACATGAAAAGAGACATGGAAGACCTCTCAGATCATGTGGCCCAGGCAGGTATGACACTAGCCCTGAGTAGCATCCTGCCTTCACCCAGAATGATACCACAGTATAAGGACAAAATGATTGACTTCAACAATTGGCTAAGCTTCTGGTGTCATTCAAAAAGGATCCAGTATCTGTCTGCCTGGGACGACATGATCAACAAACCACGATGCTTTGCCAGAGATGGTCTGTACCTGTCACCCCTGGGATTCAGGTTACTGGCTAAAGCTCTCGTCACCCCTATAGTGCCTTTTTTAGGCAAGGTTCAAAGGACAAAACCACCACAGTAGCAGATACAAGCATGCAAAATCTGAAGGTAATGCTACTCAATGCTAGAAGTCTAAACCTCAAAATGCACTCTCTCAAGGCACTCCTAAAAATGGAGAACATTGATATCAGTGCAGTAACTGAGACCTGGTTCAAATCTCCAGACAGCACCCGTGCAATACCAGGCTACAACTCTTACCACACTTTTCACCCACCAAACCTTGGCCGAAACATTAAAGGTGGAGGAGTGTCCATATTCACCAAGGATATTCACACCTCCAGGCTAGTTGCCTAACACAATGCATCTGAAATTCTCCAGGTACAACTAACACTAGGTAAGACTACAATCCAAATTGTAGCTTGCTACAGATCCCCCACCATGCCCCAAGATTCTCACTACACCTTTCTAAACATACTGGACAATATTAAAATACAACCAAACACCCTAATACTGGGTGATTTCAACTACCCTGCCATTAACTGTGAAAACTACTCGGGTACCAACACCTTTTCCAAACAGTTCTTGAAATTCATAAATTCCAATGCCCTGGATCAACTAATCCATTGTCCCACCAGGGGCTCTAATATCCTAGACCTGGTCATTACCAAAATTTGAGATAGATGCTCCACACCAGTGGTCAACCCCTCATTGGTTAGGTCTGATCATAAGCAAATCACCCCTTGACATTCACATCCCACCACCACCCCCAGTAAGGAAACGTCCGTAAAAAACTTCTCCAAAGCCAACGTCATGCTACT
This sequence comes from Protopterus annectens, assembly GCF_019279795.1. Classification (NCBI taxonomy): domain Eukaryota; kingdom Metazoa; phylum Chordata; order Ceratodontiformes; family Protopteridae; genus Protopterus; species Protopterus annectens. The sequence continues at coordinate 756,860,196 of NC_056730.1, forward strand.
CAAGTCAGAAGTGACAAACTTCATGACACCAATGCAGATGGGAGCTGAAAGTTCGACTGCTGAATCCTACACTAAGGCACTGTACGAGCACATCCACTCATGCATGAATTGTGCCATCCCAAAAAGAACCAAGACCAAAAAAAGGAAGCCAATCTGGTGGTTCTCTGCCATAAACAAACTATACAACAGAAGAAAGAAACTGTTGCAGAAAAGAGGAAAATACCAGGATGCATAAAAACTCCCTTACCAGCCTCAGTAAGAAGCTGAGATCCCTCATAAAATCCTCCAAAGCTAGTTACAAAAATAAAATTGCCAAAAATTCCAAAGACAACCACAAGGCATTCTATAGTTATGTCAAGAATATAAATGGCAATGCTCAGATATGCTCTGAGCTACAACAGAATGGCATTAAATATACTGATCCCAAGGATATTGCCAATATCCTGGCAGATCAATGTAGTGCAAACTTCACCCTCCTCTCACCCCCTAAAGGGCCAATCTCAATACCAAAAGATTGCCAAATTCCAGCAATCATGGTCACACAGGTAGAAACTGCAGTATCCAAATCTAAGAATTCAGCATCCATGGGACCAGATGACATCCCGGGCTGTGTACTACATGAACAACAAAATGAACTGGCACCTCACCTAAGTGTCATGTTTAATCATAGCCTCACCTCAGGCTTCGTGCCCATTGAGTGGTGCAAATCTACAGTTATCCCACTCCACAAGGGGGGGCTTCACCTTGGATCCCGGGAACTATCGTCCCATCAGTCTGATGAACCTGATCTGCAAAGGCATGGAATGCATTATCATGGAACTTATAAAGAAAGACATTGGCAACCTCCAAACACTGGACCCCAACCAGTTTTGGTTCATGAAGGGCCGTTCTTGTCTCCTGAACCTGTGACTTCTTCGAATCAGTCTCCAGAGCTGTGGACGAGGTTAAGGCGGTCCACACAGCCTATCTGGACCTCATCAAGGCCTTCGACACCATTCCCCACTCTGGAATCATAGATAAACTTACTAAGCTGGGTATAAATCCCTATGTCACTCGATGGGTTGCCAACTGGCTTACTGACAGAACCCAGACTGTAAAAGTAATTGACTCCAAATCCAGCTCCAGACAAGTGACAATGGAGTACCTCAGGGTTCAGTCCTGGGACTGCTCTTGCTTGGCATCTACTTCTCTGAAGTACAGGCCAACACTAAGGGACTCTGGCTAACAAAGTTCACAGATGACTGCAAACTGGGAGCCATTATTGCATCCCCAAATGATGTGGATATTCTACAGAAACAGATGCTTGGTGCCAGAGCCACGGGCTCAAGCTTAATGTCAAGAAATGTATAGTTATCCCATTTGGGAAAAAAAATGTACCCGTGAATTACCACATAGGTGGCAATACACTAAACACCAAAAGTGTGATGGGAGACTTAGGGACACAGGTGGACAGTGGTCTCACCTTTGATAACCACATTGCCACAACAGTCAGGAAATCCTTCTATGTGGCAAACCTCATCACTAAGGGCTTTTCATCCAGAAAAAAGGAGGTTATTGTCCCACTGTACTCATCCCTCATTAGACCCATTATAGAGTACAATGCCTCATTTGGTATGTACCTCACAAGACATCTGCAACAACTGGAAAGGCCACAGAAATACCTCACTAAAAGAATCACAGGCCTAAAGTAGATGACCTATACTGACCGTCTAAAAAAACTCCAGCTATACTCTGGCATATCGTCTACTCTGCTTAACATACAAGGCCATGTCAAACCCTGAGCTATTGGACATGCTCCACTTAAAGAAATCCCAATCCCTCAGATCCACACACTCCAGGGATCTAAACCTTTTGTCATCACAATGAACAAAACATGCTGGAAGGATAGGTTCCTGACCCAGAGACTCCCCATACTCTGGAATAGACTGCCCATACATATCAAGTAGAGCACCTCCTTGGTGCTCTTCAAAAGGAACCTTGTCAATTGGATGGAAGATAGGAAATGCACCCTGGGGATCAGGTCAGCCACCCTGCAAGACAGGGGTCCAGGGAAGTAAATATTGCGGGAAGAAATATCCAGGGAATTGTTATGGCTAGGCTTGTATAGGCCAATAGCCTAGTACCAACCTATGAACCTATGAACCTTTGAACCTAAGAGAAATCCTTTTCTGAATGTACTGTAGAATTGAGACCCCAACCCAACAAAGTCCTACAATAGGGACCGGACTTAAACTCTGCACGTACCACTTTCATCTGATAGAAATATCTTTTTTTTTTTTTATTAAAGTCGTAATTCAGTGCCCCTCCAATTTGTATATATGAGCATGCATGTGTGTGTGTGTGTTATGAAGAAACATAGATGGGTTCTAAAAATGTTTGAGTCAAACACTTATTATTTGCCTGCTAAGCACTGTAATAGTCATCGCTTACCAGTACACTATTAGACACCCTGAAAACATTGGTGTTGGTACCCTTTTTCTAAAGTATAGTTCAAGGTTTCTGGTTTTCAAAGGAGAGATGCTGCTGTTTCTTATAGGTCCATAGGTTCATAGGTAGGTACTAGGCTATTGGCCCTAGGGTCTATACAAGCCTATCCAAAAATGTACCCTGGCTTTCGCCACCCAAGAAAATTATTTTCCTGTGCCCCTGTCAAGCATAACCACAGAAGTGATCCCCGGGGTGAATTTCCTATTACCCATCCAATCATCAAGATTTTTCTTGAAGAGTGCTAATGAGGAGCTCTGTTTGACATAGATAGGTAGTCTGTTCCAGAGTATGGAAAGTCTCTGGGACAGGAATTTATCCCTCCAGCATGTTCTGTTTATTGTCGTGACAAGGTTTAGGTCCCTAGAGCGTTTAGCTCAGAGGGATTGAGATTTCTTTAAGTGGAGCATGTCCAACAGCTCTGGGTTTGACAAAGCTTTGTATGTTAGGCAGAGATCGCCTCTGAGTAGGTGATATGCGACGGAGTAAAGCTGGAGTTTTTTGAAACAGTCTGCGTAAGGCATCTGTTTGAGGCCAGTAATCCTCTTTGTGAGGTATTTTTGCGGCCTTTCCAGTTGTTGTAGATGTCTTGTGATGTACATACCAAAAGGGGCATTGTACTCTATAATGGGTCTAATGAGTGATGAGTAGAGGGGAACAATGACCTCTTTTTTTCTGGATGAGAAACCTTTTGTGATGAGGTGTGCCATGTAGAAGGATTTCCTGACCACTTTGGTGATGTGATTATCAAAGGAGAGACTACTGTCCACCTGTGTCCCAAGGTCTCTTATCACACTTTCAGTGTTAAGTAGACTACCGCCTATGTGGTAGTTCATGGGTACAGAATTTTTACCAAAGGGGATGACAATGCACTTTTTGGCATTGAGCTTGAGACCATGTCTTTGACACCAGGCATCTGTCTCAGTGAAACCATTTTTTAGGATGTCCACATCGTTAGGAATTTCAGTTATGGCTCCTAGTTTGTAGTCATCTGCGAATTTAGTTAGCCAAAGACCTTCTGTGTTAGCCTGTACTTCAGAGAAGTAGATACCAAACAGGAGAGGACCCAGGACTGAACCCTGTGGTACTCCACTTGTCACTGGTCTGAAGTCTGATTTGGAGTCTGCTACTTTCACAGTGTGGGTTCTTTCAGTAAGCCAGTTGGCAACCCATCTTGTGACATAGGGATTTATACCTAGTTTAGTGAGTTTATCTATAATTCCAGAGTGGGGGATGGTGTTGAACACCTTGGCAAGATCTAGATAGGCTGTGTGAACCACCTTACCTTCATCTATGGCTTTGGTGACTACTTCAAAGAAGTCTATCAGGTTTAGGAGACATGATCTGCCTTTTACAAACCCAAACTGTGTGGGGTCCAGAGTTTGGAGATCTCCAATGTCTTTATTTATGAGTTCCATGATGATACGTTCCATGGCCTTGCAGATGAGGCTCATCAGGCTAATGGGGCGGTAGTTCCCGGGGTCTGTTGTGCCCCCCCCCTTTGTGGAGTGGAATAACCATCACAGTGCGCCATTCAATGGGCACAAAGCCTGAGGTGAGGCTATGATTGAACATGGTACTTAGGTGGGGTGCCAGTTCATTCTGTAGTTCATGTAGAAGGCAGCCTGGGATGTTGTCAGGTCCCATGGATGCTGTGTTCTTGGCTTTGGAGAGTGAAGTTTTTACCTGTGCAACTGTGATTACAGGAACTTTGCATTCTTCCGGTATAAAGATGGGTCCTTTAGGGGGTGAGGGGGGGTAAAGTTAGCACTGAACCTATCTGCCAGGATGTTGGCAATATCAGTTGGTTCTGTATATTTAGTGTTTTTGTGCTATAACTCAGAGCAGATCTGAGTGTTGCCATTGAGATTTTTGACATAGCTATAGAATGCTTTGTGGTTGTCTTTAGAATCAGTGGCAATTTTGTTTTCATAACTAGCTTTGGAGGATTTTATGAGGGATCTCAACTTCTTACTGAGGCTGACCAGGGAGTTCCTCCAATCATGGGATTTTACTCTTTTTTGCAACAGTTTCTTTCTTCTGTTGTAGAGTTTGTTTATGGCAGAAGACCACCAGATTGGCTTCCTTTTTTTGGAGGATAGCATCTTGGTTCTGTTAGGGATAGCACGATCCATGCACTCATGTAAGTGCTTATAAAGTGCATTTGTGTAGGATTCAGCAGTCGTACCTCTATTGTCTATCTGCATGGGTGTCATGAAGTTTGCCACTTCTGTCTGGCTTTGGAGAAATTTTTTACAGTTGTTTTCCCAATGGGGGGTGGGAGTGGGATGTGGATGTCTAGGGTGATTAGCTTGTGGTCAGATCTAACCAATGAGGAGCTGACCTCTGGTGTGGAACACTGGTCACCCATGTTGGTGATGACCAGGTCTAGGATATTGCTGCCTCTGGTGGGGGTGTGGATAAGTTGATCCAAAGCGTTGGAATTGATGATTTCCAGAAAGCGTTGAGCAAAAGAGTTGGTACATGAATAGTTTTCCCAGTTAATGGTAGGGTAGTTGAAATCACCCATTATTAGAGTGTTGGGTTGTACCTTAATATTTTCCAGTGTATCAAGAAAAGAGGAGTGGGAATCCTGTGGCATGGTGGGGGGTCTGTAGCTTGCTACAATCTGGATTGCAGTTTTGCCCACAGTTAGTTGAACTTGGATAATCTTGGATGCATTATGTTGAGCAACTAGCTTGGAGGTGTGGATATCCTTAATGAATATGGACATGACTCCACCTTTAGTGTTTCAGTCCGGGTTTGGTGGCCGAAAGGTGTGGCATGAATTATAGCCTGGTAATGCAGGGGTGCTCTCTGGAGCTTTGAACCAGGTCTCTGTCACTGCACAGTGCCATACTTTAAAATGCCTGCTACCTATACACTTTCAAACATGATTGTTTGGAATGAGAAGTCAGTAAAAGAATATTTGCCATGATATGTTAAATGCAACATGAAGCAACATCCTGTTGAAACCACACGGCCACTCGCAGAATTTAAACTGACCACGCATTTTTTTTTTTTTTTCGTGATTGTCATCTACAGAGGTAAAGCCCTCACCACCAACACACAAGCACACAGAAACAGATTAAATGATCACCAAGCTGTAGCCAGGGCTCTAGTCAGTTAATCACCTGACTCCTTTTCCTCGACAGTGAGTCAAGCACAGAGCATGTGCGGCCACTTGCCTGCACCACAAATCCTACGAAAAGGAAAGGAAGGAAAACAAAACACAGTCCATACCTTGAATGATGGAAAGGATCTTTCTAAATGACAACTGCAAATGGAAGACGTCCAGCCCTGATGCTGAATAGAATTACCGCAGCATTCACTCACACCACAGGGAATTAATGCCACCATATTACGGCTACAACACCAAAGCCATAAATAACCCAATGAGCTGCATAAATAGTATCAAAAGAAAGAGGGGGAATGTAAACCAAAATAGAAACAAATATAAAGCACTCTAGCCAATGTAAAGCAAACCATGCATTTTGTAGAAGCTCCATAGCCTGTGAAACTGAAGTGTAAAATCAACCCCAGCATCATATCATGAACCCCCTAACTTGCCACAAAATCCAGAAAATGGCACCTTTCTCTCTCTATATAAATAACCCAAAAAAAAAACTTACACTGCCACCTTACTGTGCTAATAACAACCACCATATACTCCAGAAAAACTTAAGGCCTACCTGAATGCAGAAATACGTACTGGTCATCATGGGCATAATACTTGCAGTAGCAAGTTCATGCCAAAATGTGGCTCCTACTCCAGTTACACTTGCCTAACAACCTTTAAGCCCCTCCCCATCCCTACCTCAATTCCTCCCAAATCTCATCCGTGCCTATTTAAGCCTATCCTACCAATTCCTGCTACTCTATTTATCTAACCCCCCTCCTTGAAGATGTCCCTGGACAAATTGGTCTGTTCCAAACCTCATTTACACTCCCTATTGCCTGGCTTTCCTCTTGTCTTGATGACTGTAACACTCATAATCTGGGAACCGTTAATACCCAAACATGATGTACTTCAGCTGCTGAGAACATAGTCGCCTTGCTTTTGATTTGCACTCAATTCCTATCATATTATCCTAGTTTTGTGAACTCTGAATGCACTCATAAAATGTATGCTTGTGCATTGTCTGCAATGTTTTGGTATTAGTTTATCTTGCCTTACTTGTTTGTGGTTCTTAAAATTGTGAAGAGATACTAGTACCTTACAATGCAGTGCCAGAGCTTGAGCTAGTCTTTTCATGATCACTAGCAGTTCCAACAGGGTAACTAGAAATATAAAATGGTACCTGCACCAATCTTAAGAGGTCCCTTGAAACAAACTTTTTCCAAGAGTGTATGGAGCCTTACATAATTGTGTTTGCTTTACATTCAGTTTATTGAACCACAAGCTTTACTACTTTTTCACATGTATTAACTCAGTCTTTCTTTTGTACTGTTTCTAAACTTCAGTTTTACTCATCATTTTATTGTGCTTTGCTCAGTTTGTAAGCACAGTAATTAATCTGCACTGAACTGACAGCTTTGAATACTAATATTGCAGATAACAGCCTGCAACACTACATCAGCAAGTAAGGGCTTGGGGAAGGGAAGCAGTTAGAGGAAAAGCAGGAATGGCAGACATGCAATCAGTGGACAGGAGGCCAGGGAAAAGATTAATATGGATATGCAGTATACAGACCGGGTATTGTGACAGCAAGGTAAGGCCTTGAAAGCAAAAGGAAATGGAGGCAATGCACTTTATGGATTGCTTAAAAATAGATAACTGATACACAGGCTGAACGAGATAAGCCAGAGGCAAAAGGTGTACCAATATACTTCCAGAGTTTAGCAAAAAGCTAGTTCTGTATGGAACAATGCCAAAACTTGTGAGAACTGATCCATACCCTACACCTATTTTATTTCAAAAATGTTGCAGAAACACCCAGATCTAAGAACTCTGCCGCATAAATGCCTAATCACTAGGAAACAGCACATTATTAAAAGTGATTAGAGCTGACCGGCTTGTGTCCAGCAGCTCAGAGAAGGGAAAATATGGAGCACATTGCTGACAGGTCTTGTGCAATCATCCTGACATATGGTAGGTGACTATGCCTAACCAAAGCAAACAGAATGAGCTCTATAGCAGGAGCAACAAGGTTAGTCAATGGGGCTAGAATACTTGCTGATATTAATTTCCACAGCTACCAATGACCAGGCTACAAATTAATTCATGCATCTGTCTGCTGCATGGAGACTGCACCATCCAGGAAAGCACAGTTTATGCAATATAGAACAATGAACATGAAGAGAATGTCGAGCAAAGTTCCTGTAATCATAGCTGCACAGGTAAAAAACACACTCTCCAAAGCCAAGAATACAGCATCCATGGGACCTGACAACATCCCAGGCTGCATTCTACATGAACTACAGAGTGAACTTGCACCCCACCTAAGTACCATGTTCAGTCATAGCCTCACCTCAGGCTTTGTGCCCACTGAATGGTGCACAGCGACGGTTATCCCACTCCACAAAGGAGGAGCCACCACAGACCCCGGGAACTACCACCCCATTAGCCTGATGAGCCCGGTCTGCAAGACCATGGAATGAATCATCATGGAACTTATAAACAAAGACATTGGTAATCTCCAAACTCTGGACCCCACCCAGTTCTGGTTTGTAAAAGGCAGATCATGTCTCCTGAACCTGGTGGACTTCATTGGAGCAGTCGCCAAGGCCGTAGATGAGGGTAAGGTGGTTCACACAGCCTATCTAGATCTTGCCAAAGCTTTTGACACCATCCCCCACTCTGGAATTATAGATAAACTCACTAAACTAGGTATAAATCCCTGTGTCACAAGATGGGTTGCCAACTGGCTCACTGACAGAACTCACACTGTGAAAGTGGCAGACTTCAAATCTGGCTTCACACCAGTGACAAGTGGAATACCACAGGGTTCAGTCCTGCATCCTCTCCTGTTTGGTATCTACTTCTCTGAAGTACAAGCTAACACTGAAGGTCTTTGGCTAATGAAGTTTTCAGATGACTACAAACTAGGAGCAATAATCAAAACTCTGAATGATGTGGACATCCTACAAAAGGGCCTCACTGAGACAGATGCCTGGTGTCAATGCCATGGCCTCAAGCTCAATGCCAAAAAGTGCATTGTCATCTCCTTTGGTAAAAACTCTGTACACATGAAATACCACGTAGGTGGTGGTAAACTTAACACCAAAAGTGTAATAAGAGATCTTGGGACACAGGTGAACAGTAGTCTCTCCTTTGATAATCACATCGCCACAGTAGTCAGGAAATCCATCTACGTGGCACACCTCATCATAAAAGGTTTCTCATCCAGGAAAAAAGAGGTCATTGTTCCCCTCTACTCGTCACTCATTAGACCCATTATAGAATACAACACCCCTTTTGGTATGTACCTCACAAGACATCTACAACTGGAAAGACCGCAGAAATACCTCACAAAGAGGATTACCGGCCTCAAACAGATGCCCTATGCAGACTGTCTCACAATTCTCCAGCTTTACTCCGTCACATATCGCCTACTCAGAGGCAATCTCTGCCTAACATACAAAGCTATGTCAAACCCAGAGCTGTTGGACATGCTCCACTTAAAGAAATCCCAATCCCTCTGAGCTACACGCTCTAGCGACCTAAAACATTTCACCACAATAAGCAGAAAATGCTGGAGGGATAGATTCCTGTCTCAGAGACTTCCATACTCTGGAACAAACTACCTACCTATATCAAGCAAAGCTCCTCAATAGCACTCCAAGAAAAATCTTGATGACTGGATGGGAAATAGGAAATTCACCCCGGGGATCACTTCTGTGGCTCTGCTCGACAGTGGCACAGGAAAATAATTTTCTTGGGTGGCAAAAGCCTGGGTACCTTCTTGGCTAGGCTTATATAGGCCCTAGGGGCAGTAGCCTAGTACTTCCCTATGAACCTATGAAACAGTGATTGTCATGGGTTAGGGCAACCAGAATTGGTTGATTTTGTTGAGGAATGGTGGCAGGTGGAGGATCAGGGCATTTTGATGACCCATAATATTTATGGGGAAAACTGATACAGTGGAGTACTATCCAGAAATTTGATAGTACACTCACTGTAGATGATGGCAAGCAACTGGCGCAATATTTCTAGACATTATTTACGTGTGAGTATAGCCCTTCATTAAGAAAGAAGACAGCATAAATAAGCAAATGTGATGGAGAGGATCATGTGAGAACTGATGAAGACAGAAGAGCAGGATTTTAGCATTGTAGACCACTTGATGTTACCACACACCAGGACATGCTAGTATCTGTTAGACCTAGTCTGCAAGAAGAAACATGGACAATTCTTGGTTATTCCTGACCTATCTAACCAGAATGAACATTACTTTAAAGACTACACACAGAAAATTGATTGGCAAGGAAAGGACAGTAAACTATAATGTAAGAGTACTGGAATGACAGCAGAGATATATGGGTAAGTCAAGAAAGTAGTAACAGGAAGAAAATTAAATTGGTAGAGGATATTGAACATAATTCAACAAACAGTACTAAAAACAGCAATAAATTAAGTAAAGCATGAAACAGAAACAGTAGTATAAAAATCAGGATAATGGCCAGAATATATGGACAAATATTATATACATTATTATATTAGTCAGTTTATAGCAACAAACAGGGTGGGGCCAATTCAGTGACACAAGGTATGGAGTAGAATAAGAGGTCTCTGTGCATTATGCAAAGGCAAGCAAATGATTATATAAGAACATGCAAATAATCTCCACATGAAAATAAGGCAATAATAAAGTGCACATTTATCCATGCAAGATGATGTTGTCTTTCATAGTTTTATTTATCAGTTGCTCTTGACAGCTGTTTAGACCCCACTAGCTTGCATAAATTATGGAGTTGTAGATCAACAGAACGCTTGGTCTCACAGCAGTCTTTTTTCAGCATCTTATGCCAACCTGAAGATGGCAATAAAGTTGGAAAAGACTGTGGATAATAAGCCATGAATGAACTGATTATTTGAATAGGCCTTGAAACAGTAAACACAATATATATATATATATATATATATATATATATATATATATATATATATATATATATATATATATATATATATATATATATATATATATATATATAGATATATACGCATGCGCACACACACACACACACACACACACACACACACACACACACACACACACACATATATATATATATATATATATATATATATATATATATATATATGTATATAATATATATATATATATATATATATATATATATATATATATATATATTTATATATATATATATATTTATATATATATATATATATATATATATATGTATGATTCCTAAGGACTGCAGTGAATATAGTGATGGCTACACATGATTTGTATAACACTATGTATCTCCTTCATGTACTGGCTGCTACCACTGTTTCCATATATGCAGGAATAGAGACTTCTGCCCATATTCACACTTATATGCAAACCATAAGGGTTACCATTCCCTGAACTGCCAGGGAGTATGCAGTGCAGAGGGCATTATGTACAGTGTATCCTTCTACCAACCTGGCAGTTTATTTGATACCAGTATTCGACATATTAGGCTCAGTACCAATGTTTTCAACTAGGTGACTTTATCCATGGAATTTTTGGTTAGTAAGTGCATAATCCTTGTGGAAAACAAACACAAAAGGCACTGAACACACAGTCAGTTTATCCCATATGAAAAATAATATATTTTGTGTTGGCGGTGATGCCAGATACCATTTTAAATCCTGGCTCCTGACTCCCATCCACTATCAATAGAGTGAGGCCAACATGTCATACAAATCTGCACACATAGAGACACAAAATATTACTGAATGTGTGCTCAATCTGCAGAAGACTTGAATCTGCTACCTTGATACTTCCAGTGGGGAACTGAAGTAAACCTTTCCAAAACCAGCAAGCTGGTTATTGTATGTGGCATGCTGCACAACGCGATTATGTGGAAGCAAAGTGATTAGCCACATGGCAGGTAAGCACTGCAACTTGTATTAGAGAGTAAAGCAGAAACCAGAAGTAACATGAAGGTAGAATATGACACCGATCATGTGGGAATACCGCTGCAGACATCAAGGGGTGGGAACGTATCAGGTTGATGAAGGCAGTTTCAGAAAATGCAAAAATATTGAATATTGTTTGCCAAAACTACTTTCACTGATGATGAAGACTGTTTTTTTCCTCCACTGTTGGTGACCTTGGAGTTGGTCTGTGTATGTCCAGGAGGTATTAAGGATGTCCCTCTACATGGGGGTGCAGGAGAGCTTGCCACCTTGCAAAAAACATTCCTTCCAATGTTCACTGAAGGTAATTATGACGGATGGTTTCTTATCTGTCTGCATTTACCAAAACTACCTTCATTTGTGGCAGCATGAATCCCAATGGATGATCTACAAGGTAGGTAAGGTAAAGTGAAAGTGTCAGTATCTGGTTTACAACTGTGGACATTGGCAATCAAAGAATGACATTATCAGCAAAGTAAACATGATGCATGCAGTATTACTGTCAGCATGTGCTGTACAGTGCATTGTCTGTTCATACTGTACGTCAGAAATCACATCAATGCAGCAATGATTGGAGGGTGTCATATGCCATGGTCATCACCATTTGTATAGGTGATGTGGGATACCATACCAATGGAATATAATATACACATGCAAGTGACTCATAATGTAGGAATTGAAACTAGTAGCCTCAGCATCTGTAACTCTGAGTATTGTAAGGGATCATACCTTCCTGTGATATGCTGGTGAGGTGAGAAAGAATTGGAGATCTCCTGTGGCAGTGTTCAAGTGATACTACATGAGCTAGATGGATTTCACTGCTGAGGGAACCCAGGGAAAGACTACAATAGTTGTCACTGCAGTGATGCTGTGACTGCACATTGCAAGGCCTATACACATGTCCACATCAGATATGACCCAACTACATTCATAGACAACACCGTCACTGTGAACAGAGATTTTTCCTAAGTGCTATTTTCTACCATGACTGCCACCCCCTCCAAACTCCCCTAAATGAACTTGAGAAAATTCACTTTTACATAGTGGAGAGCCATCCACAGAAGCCGTCATTCAGGCAGTCATAAGGTTGATTTATGTTTGTGCTGTCTTTCTGTCAATTAGTATACATGTTACAGATTTAACCTCTTCCCTGGGCAGGGGACAAATGAACTTTGTCACAACAAGATTCACTACTACTACACCACCACTCATGTAAATAATCTCTCCAGTACATTCACAACTCAGAAGCCAAATAACAGCCACTGAGTAACTGGTCTTTAGTGCATTACTGACATTCAGGAATCAGTATCGATACTGCACTTGTGCTCAGGGCTAACTGGTCTTTATTGCATTACCGACATTCAGGAATCAGTACCGATACTGCACTTGTGGTCAGGGCTAACTGGTCTTTAGTGCGTTACCGACATTCAGGAATCAATATTGATACTGCACTTGTGCTCAGGGCTGAAGCACATCAGCACTCTGTGTGCTGTATTTAGCTGCAGTCACGTTTTATATTTGCATTAAATGGCTTACTACAGTTTTCAAAGGAGAAAGTCCCTTTGTTTTTATCAAGAAGGACATTTTTTTTTAAATGCATCTTACGTTCAAGTTGAGCTGGGAATCAAACTGAACAATGGTATTGGATGCCAGAATAGCTAGGTATTGCTGTGGCTATGTCCTATATTGTAAGACATCATTCTGACTCACTACCCATCATGTACAATCTTCTTGAGCTGCATGGGATCTTCAGTTGTCACAGCAAGGCTCAGTATAAAGTGAGTATGCAGAGTGACTAACTTGAAAGCATAGATAACCTCTCATTACATCTACAGATAGTCATAGCATGTCACACTGCCATCTATTGTTGCTTATATGGTAACCATTTAAAATGTCAGGACATGCTGGAGAGAGTCTAGAAATATGCAGATCGAATGTCCAAAAGAATGGCCTTATATATATATATATATATATATATATATATATATATATATATATATATATATATCTATATATATATATATACTTCTTCTTCTTCTTCTTCTTCTTCTTCTTCTTCTTCTTCTTTCAGCTGCTCCAGTTAGGGGTCACCACAGCAGATCAGCTGTTAACATTTCTTCCTGTCCTCTGCACCTTGCTCTCTCACACCAGTCACCTGCATGTCCTCTCTCACCACATCCATAAACCTTATCTTAGGCCTTCTTCTTTTCCTGTTACCTGGCAGCTTCATCCTTAACATCTTTTTCCCAATGTACTCAGCATCCTTCCTCAGCAGATGTCCAATCCAAAGTAATCTTGCCTCTCTGGCTTTGTCTCCAAACCTTCCAACCTGGGCTGACCCTCTAATATACTTATTCCTAATCCTGTCCATCCTCGTTACATCCAGTGCAAATCTTAACATCTTCAACTCTGCCACGTCAAGCTCTGACTCCTGCCTTTTTGTCAATGCCACTGTCTCCAACCCATATAACATAGCTGGTCTCACTATCCTCTTGTAGACCTTTCCTTTCACTTTTACTGGTACTCTGTCAGAAATGACTGCTGACACTCTTCTCCACCCACTCCATCCTGCATGTACTCTCTTCTTCACCTCTCTTCCACACTCACCATTACTCTGAACTGTTGATCCCAAGCACTTAAACTCATCCACCTTTGCCACCTTTACTCCCAACATCCTTACTATTCCTCTATCCTCTCTCTCATTCACACACATATATTCTTAGTCCTGCTGACCTTCATTCCTCTTCTCTCTAGAGAATATCTCCACCTCTCCAGGGTCTCCTCCACCTGTTCCCTATTCTCACTACAGATCACAGTGTCATCTGCAAACATCTTAGTCCACGGGGACTCCTGTCTGATCTCGTCTGTCAACCTATCCATCACCATTGCAAATAAGAAAGGGGTTAGAGCTGATCCTTGATGTCATTCCACCTCCACCTTAAAAGCATCTGTCACTCCCACCGCAGACCTCACCACTGTCACACTACCCTCGTACATATCCTGTACCACTCGTACATACTTCTCTGATACTCCTGACTTCCTCATACAATACCACAACTCCTCTCTAGGCACCCTTTCATATGCTTTCTCTAAATCCACAAAGACACAATGCAATTCCTTCTGACCTTTTCTGTACTTCTCCATCAACACTCTCAGAGCAAACACTGCATCTGTAGTGCTCTTTCCTGGCATGAAACCATACTGCTGATCACTAATCATCACCTCCCTTCTTAACCTAGCTTTCACTACTGTTTCCCATAACTTCATGCTGTGACTGATCAGTTTAATCCCTCTGTAGTTACTACAGCTCTGCACATCACCCTTATTCTTAAAAATCGGTACCAAAACACTTTTTCTCCATTCCTCAGGCATCCCCTCACTTGCCAGGATTACATTAAACTATCTAGTTAAAAACTCCACTGCCATTTCACCTAAACACCTCCATGCTTCCACAGGTAGTCATCTGGACCAGCAGCCTTTCTGTTCTTCATCCTCTTCATAGCTATCCTTACTTCCTCCTTGCTAATCCACTGCACTTCATGATTCACTATCCGCACATCATCCAACCTTCTCTCCCTGTCATTCTCTTCATTCATCAAACCCTCAAAGTACTCTTTCCATCTGCTCAACACACTCTCCTTGCTGGTGAGTATGTTTCCCTCATTATCCTTTATCACCCTTACCTGCTGCACATCTTTACTAGCTCCGTCCCTCTGTCTAGCCAATCAGTACAGGTCCTTTTCTCCCTCCTTAGTGTCCAACCTTTTATACAACTCTTCGTACGCCTTATCCTTAGCCTTCACCACCTCTCTCTTTGCCATGCACCTCATCTCCTTATACTCTTGTCTACTTTCTTCATCTCTCTGACAATCCCACTTCTTCTTCGCCAACCTCTTTCTCTGTATACTCTCCTGTACTTCTTCATTCCACCACCAGGTCTCCTTGTCCTCCTTCCTCTTTCCAGATGTCACAGCAAGCACCTTTCTAGCCATCTCACTTACTAGCTCTGCTGTAGTTACCCAGCTATTCGGCAACTCTTCACTGCCACCCAGTGCCTGTCTTAACTCTTCCCTGAACATCACCTCACAATTACCCTTTTTCAATTTCCACCATTTCATCCTTGGTGCTGCCCTCACACTCATCCTCCTCTTCTTGATCACCAATGTCATCGTACAAACCACCATCCTTTGCTGCCTAACTACACTTTCACCTGCCACCACTTTATAGTCTCCAATCTCCTTCCAACTGGCCCTTCTACATAAGATATAATCCACCTGTGTGCATCTTCCTCCACTCTTGTATGTCACCCTATGCTCCTCCCTCTTGTTAAAATACATATTCATCACAGCCATGTTCATCCTTTTCACAAAATCCACTACCATCTGACCATCTGCATTCCTTTGCTTAACACCATACCTACCCATCACTTCCTCATCCCCTCTGTTCCCTTCACCAACATGCCCATTGAAATCTGCTCCAGTCACCAGTCTCTCACTCTTGGGTACAGACATCGCCACTTCATCCAACTCACTCCAAATTTTTTTCTTTCTCATCCATTGCACACCCAACTTGTGGAGCATATGCACTAACAACATTCATCATTACACCATCAATTTCCAGCTTAATAAACATCACGCTATCCAACACTCTTTTCACCTCCAAAACACTCTTAGCATACTGTTCCTTCAGGATAATGCCTACACCATTTCTCCTGCCATCCACAACATGATAAAACAATTTGAAACTGCCTCCGATACACCTAACCTTGCTCCCCTTCCATCTGGTCTCTTGCACACACAATATACCAACCTTCCTTCGGTCCATCATATCAGCTAGCTCTCTCCCTATACCAGTCATACTGCCAACATTCAAAGTTCTGACCCTCACTACCACAGTCCCAGCCTTTACTTGCCTTCGGGCATGCCTTCTCCCTCTTCTCCTCCTTTGGCCAACAGTAGTCCAATTTCTGCCAGCACCCTGTTGGCCAACAGTACTGGTGGCAGTCATTATTAACCCGGGCCTTGACCAATCCGGTATGTTTTTTGTACTGTTATCTGCATGTATGATTTGGCAAAATTTTACGCCAGATGCCCTTCCTGATGCAACCCTCCCCATATATATATATATATATATATATATATATATATATATATATATATATATATATATATATATATATACTAATTCTCGGAATATTCTCATTTCTCTGAGGTATAGTAATCTTGGAATTGTTATATATAAGTTCAGGGTGTGTGTACTCTCCACATGGGTGGGTAGGGGGGAATGCATCTTCCCTCCTGCAAAAAGAAGTTTTAAGGAGAAGAGTGATTTTTCGAGATTAACTTCTCTCTGGGTTTTTGGTCTTTCACACTAAAATTCTACATGACTGTCAGCCAAAAATAAGCAAATGTCAGTAATAACTGAAAATCAAAATTAAACTGTGAAAGCTTTGGATAAAATTAGTAAGTAAAAAGCATATACCACTTCAGAGTAGGATAAAAATATAGCACAATTCAAACTAAAGCTGAAAACATATTGACCATTAATATACAAATGTCCACAGGCAAAATGTGATGGTAAAACTGCTACTGAAAAAAGACAATAAAACAGTAATATTCAAAAATAAAACTGTAATAAAAAGGTGAAATTTAAAGTCAAGTGTCCAAAATATTTCACTGGGAGCTAGAGATATCTAATCACAACAGAAGCACAGCTTGTAGTATAACTGCTGAGTAGATATATAATATGTATAATTTAATGTGACTTTGCAGAAATAAGAAACTAGCAGCTGTGTAGCAAAACAGAGCCAAAGATTCATAATTTACTTAACCAAGGATGAGAAAATGTTGCTTGGGAAATAATAGCCAATAGCTATTACAAACAAAGCCAATAACTCTGCTGGTGAAGTACTATTCTCTTGTGCTATAGCCAAATTATGGAACTCACTCCCACCCACAATTACCTCCATACCATCATGCACCCACTTCAAAACTTTACTAAAAGCACAACTAAAAACATGCTGGCTATGCCCTTGCAACTCCCACTCTTGATATCATCCACCCCATCCAACCACTACCTTTCTTTCCACTCCACTAACTACCTTGATTATAGCAAGCTCAGATGCTCATAAGCCAGTACTTATTATAAAGCACAAACTTCTTCTTCTTCTTGTAACATTTGTTAATGTCTGGTATGCACTTCACAGATAAAGATTCTAGTTGTCTACTGATGTACTATGTTCTTCATCTGCAAGTATGTTGTAAGTAATTGCTATGTAAATTGTTAATCACTATGTAATCCAATGTAAATACTGTCTGTTTATTTTAACTGTGGAGCTTTTCTCCCCGGGCCTCCGCTGAAAATGGACCTATGTCCAGTCAGACACTCCTGGTCAACAAATTTAAATAAATAAAATAAATAAATAAATAAATAAATAGGAAGCAGACCCAAAATCAGTTCAAAGAAAAATAATTCCTGTTAAAAAGCCAAAGAAATAATGCTGAATATTAGTTCTCAGCTACAAATAATGACATGGACCTAGGATTCATAGGCATGCACTACAATAATGACCAAGAAGGTTGCTGTGTGAAGCTGTATAGAGCTAATTAGAACTGTAGCATGCACTGGTGGCACATTCATGATGACCACTGTATCACATATGTAAACAGAGTGGCAACAAAAAGAGAGCATTGTGCCACCATATGACAGAAGCAGCACTAGGATGACACACCAGGTAAAAGCCCTGTTTCTTTATTTGTAGGGGCAACCATGACCACTCAGTACGTCCACTCAAGAAACATTATTGTAGTAGCCCATGAGCACAGATGAGCATTTATACATCATACACCATACAACATAGCACATCCATCATGCCACATACATGTTACATGCTTTGCAGTAAACATAACATGCATTGTTCATAGGCAGAAATACACAAATAATGGTGCTATTTTGCTTCACTACCATAACTACCATGCTAAATGCCTGCTGTTAGCACAACATAAAGTGCATCCACTATATTATAAACATCATTTCCAACCATATGATTAAGATACAGAAAAATGAGTACAGGATTCATACACAAGGACCATAAGTAGCATAGTTATGTAAGACATCCTGTTTGGTAAAGTATCTCAACATAATTGCAAACCCTGCAGGGACTGTGAGGTGTAGTAATGTACATGTCTTGTATTCATAACTGGGACTCCATCACATTGGCATGGCAAAGAATTTGTTTTTATTTTATTAATTAAATTTAACATTTGTTTTCCAGGAAAGTCTGATTGAGCAGCTGTGGCCCTTTTCAGTGGAGAGCCAGGGAGAAAAGCCAATAGTGTTTGTCTGTGTCTCTGCTGGAGGGGGAGGGGGTGCATTATCAAGCCATGACATAGGATACTGTGAAGATTATATCCTGGAAGAGGTTAGAGCTCCCAGGGCCATATGCAGAAGAATGAGAACAGTATCAAGGCGGAAGGAAAGCTGTGAATAATAGTAACTGCAGCTGTTAATCTGTTCCTTAAAGGGGAGGTGATTTTGTTGATATTCCATTACATGACTCAGCATAACATATACAACTACTAAATTACATATCGTGGCCACCCAAAAGGGACAATTCCTTGTATTGTTCACTAGCCAAGAAAAAAAAATGCATGGCATGACAGAGTTACTCATATGATACTCCATGAAAAGGAAAAGGCATAATGTATCATGGCAGACATGCCCAAAACAGTGGGTGGACCAAGAATTCAGAAGCAGCTACCAACAGTTGTAGTAGTACCAACACCTATTTATCGATCTATAAAATAGATTATATATTATAACACGCACATACATATACACACACACACACACACACACACACACACACACACACACACACACACACACACACACACACTCTCTCTCTCTCTCTCTCTCTCTCTCTCTCTATATATATATATATATATATATACATATATATAGGGTCCACCTCTCAATTTCTAAATTTTACAACTTCTAGATTCATAAAATCGAAGCCACAATCACAAGGTTGTGAAATCTTGAAATTAAGAAATGAACTAAAAAAAACGAAAATGTGTAAAACCATGTTTTTGCAGGGGAGCAAGCCCCCCTGCACTCCCTGCAACTTAAATATACTTATTCCGAGATTGCACTACAGTGAAGATAATGATAATAGACATCGCTATACAGTGCGGAATGGGAACATTACTGTTCTCTTCACTGTAGTGTGATCCCAGAGTTGGTATATTTAAGTTGCAGGGGCTTTACTTCTTTTCTTTTCCTTTTTTTTTTAGTTCATTTCTGAATTTCAAGATGTCAAAACCTCAAGATTGTGGCCTCGATTTTATGAATCTCGAGATTGTGACATTTCGAAATTAAGAAGTGGACCTATATATATATATATATATATATATATATATATATATACTTTTAAATTTCTAACTTTTAAAACATTGCCTTTCATATGGTCAAGACCATAAGATCGATGTTTTCAAAGTTTGAAATTTAAATTAAAAAAAATGTAATTC
Organism: Protopterus annectens; assembly: GCF_019279795.1. NCBI lineage: Eukaryota > Metazoa > Chordata > Ceratodontiformes > Protopteridae > Protopterus > Protopterus annectens. The sequence continues at coordinate 756,880,284 of NC_056730.1, forward strand.
TTTTTTTTTACATTTTCGCAGTGGGTATGCCCCCTTGCACCCCCCACACCCCCTGATAATTAAACATACCAACTCTGAAATTGCACTACAGCAAGGAGAACAGTAAATATACCATTCCACACTGTACAGTGATCTCCATTTAAATGGTTCGAACTTTCAACACATCAATGTTTTGGTCTTGACCATATGAAAGTTGACTTTTTGTAAGTTCAAAATTTAGAAGTAGACCCATAGAGAGATATAGATATAAATACAGATATAGATGTAGATATATTCTGTACATGCAATCCATTCTTTATGCTAAACAGAAGTAATATACCTAGGTATAATTGACACTGAGTATAAAGTGCTGTGTCAGACTGCAACAGTGAAAAGGGTATGGGATCTACATAATACTAATAGCATACATAGTAGAGTATTTACACAGTGTACCTTCCCTTGCCATAATGTAGAGCATGTCACTACATTCATCCTAGCTTTAGCTTTACTTATTTGATGCTAAAATACTCTACTGAGTTTGCATTTTATGAAAACTGTACTACCAGAGATTTAGTTTCTTATGCCTATTGCACAAAGTGCAATCTGTTTTAGATAGGTAAGACCAATCTCAGCCTAAAGAAGAGGATACGTGAACTTGTCAATGATATTAAGAATGCAAAGCCAAATAATGCATTGGCTCGACATGTTAATGAGTCTGGGAGTGAGCATGGTTTAAATTTTTTGCATTGGAAGTCTTGTCTGCAGATAAAGGGGGAGATCTTCAAAATATAAAATGATAGCTATCTCTCCAGCTCTCTATAAAACAGAATTCAAAGAACAGCATGAGTATTAGTCAGGACCGTATGCAGTAATAGACATTTTAACCCCACTCTATTTAAAACTGAGCTAAATGCCTGTGACTGGAATCCACTAAAAACTCTTCCCCTTAATGAAGCGGTTCAATACTTTAATACCAAATTCTTAACAATCTTAGATAGCCATGCTCCAAAACGAACTATTAGAATAAAAGCTAAACCAGCCCCCTGGCTATCTAAAGAAACAAGACAGAAAATATTACTCAGAAACAAACTCTGGCTAAAATGGAGAACAAGTAAACTACCCTCTGATCATCAAACCTTCAGACACCTAAGAAACAATACCAAAAAAGCTATTCTTTCTGATAAAAAACACTACTATTGTAACCTCCAGCAATCTAATCACAACAATCCCCAAAAATTCTGGGCAACTTTGAACAAACTTCTTCACCCTGGACAAACTTCCACTCCCTCCCCCTTGGGATCTGACAAAATTTCTTCTCTTGAAACTGCCAACGCTTTCAACTCCTTTTTTACTGATATTATCAACTCACTAGCCTCTCACCTTTCTTCAGACAACTCTAATGTTCCTCAACTTGCCTCTTCTAATCTACCAAGCTTTATAATGCAACCCATCTCTACCACCTTCATCCAAAAATGTATTCAAAAGCTGAAGCCATGTACCCCATCAGCTGACCAACTTCCATCTGAATTTCTTCAAAAAACAGCCACAGAAATTGCCTATCCCATATCTATTCTTATAAACAGAACCATTAAAGAAGGAACCATCCCTGATATCTGGAAAATCTCACATATTATACCCTTACATAACGGAGGAAACTCTACAGAATATTCTAATTATAGACCCATTGCCCTCCTGTCTCCACTAGCAGAAATCATGGAAAAATGTATTCACCACCAATTAATGAATCACTTAACTAAATACAACATTCTATTTTATTTTATTTTACATTTGTTAACCGGGCTAGTCCAACTGGATACATGTCCATTTTCAGTGGAGGCCCGAGGAGAAAAGCTCCACTATCTAATGCATAATAACAAAAAAATACATTCAAAGTACATAGGTAATTTAAGACGCAACTAAAACAGGGATTTAAAATTACATAGGGAATTAAGACACAAGTAAAACAGGCATATAGGCTTTCCTTTCAGTAAGTTCAAAAGGTGAATACAGAGACTATCAAATTTCTACAGTACAGGTCAAAGTACAAAGGTAATTTGAGATTCAACTAAAACAGGCATTCATAATTACATAGGAATTTAAGACTCAACTAAAACAGGCATTTAGGCTATCTTTTCAGTAAGTTCAAAAGGTGAAAACAGAGACTATCAAATTTCTTCAGTACAGGTATATAAAATGTGAGACAGAAATAATTAAGTAGTTTAAAAGCAAAAGATAGAGTTACTAGAAAATTTTAGTTTGAAGTTGAGAGAGTCAATTTCTCAGGTAGAGATGAAAAATAAAACGGAGAAATAGAGTTGGGAGACAGTGCAAAGGGTGCAGGAGAAGGTAGGAGGTACGTGATCAGCTAGGGTTATTGCAAGAGCAAAGCCAGTGATTGGTTAGAAAATGTTTCAGTTGAGTTTTAAATAGTGTGATAGAAGTTTGGGCTAAGAGGTCTGTAGGAAGTTGATTCCAAATTTTACCAACTTTCTATCTCATTGTCAACATGGTTTCAGACCTTTTCATAGTACTACTACTGCTCTCCTTTCCTTTACTGACTTCATTAACAAAAAACGCAATAATAATACCCTATCTTCGCTTTCTCAAACTCTAATGTCTCAATTCTGAAAAAATAAATGGTTTAAATTCCTAATTTGGGCGCTTAACTATGCACAACCAAAAACAACCATCAAAGAGCTACAACAGCCAGTGTGGGTTCTAGCCATTGCTAACCCACTCGAGTTGGTATACCCAGATAGACACATACAGTCCAAGGATCAGTACTACACTGTATCTCATAAAGCTTATAATGACCATGGCAAAGCTCTTTTTCCATAAGTATGCCTAATTGTTGGAATGATATCCCAGCTGCAATACAACAAACTATTACCCTTGAGAGCTTCAATATAAACCTGAAATATTCTTTTGATAGCTCATGGCTTTGCTAATGCTTATATTAACCAGGATAAAATTAACCCTTAAACACAGCTCTCAGTGGTCATTATACCATATATCTGCTGCACTGGATAACAATGATGTGAGATTATATGAGGGTCTCTATCCTTCTGTCACATATAACAAAAGACTAGCAAATGCTGTAAGTTCTTAGACTAATCTGACTATATTGATACTAGAAGCACTCAATATGGGTATTCTTCCCTTTGCAAATGTACCTGTTAACACATGCTGCCTTCCTCCATTCATAATGAAGTACATTCTCTATCTAAATCATGACCATAAACATCCTCCTCAAGTGATAACCTCTATGTAAATAGGACTACAGCATGCCATGGTCTCTCTTGCCAAAGTGATTACAGCCCAAAAACTATTTTTCAGACCATCAAATTATCTTTGTAAACACGTACATATCATGTTGCTGAATATTTGTCTCTGACATTTTACAATTAATTAGACAATGAGAAAAGCTACCTAAAACCAATTGCATGTATTTCACTATCAAAAATTCTACATAAAACATCCTACTAAATGTTATATGTATTAAATGCTTCCTTTAATTTAATAATTCTCTGGAGCTTTTCTTTTCAGGCCTTTCCTGAAAAGGGGTATCATATTCATTTGTACTTTTCTGGTAAACAAAAACAAATAAGTAAATAAATATGTAAGCAAAATTATAGCTCTCTCTCTCTCTCTCTCTCTCTCTATATATATATATATATATATATATATATACCCACACACCTATTTATCTATGTATAAAATAGATTATATATTATAACATTGCATGTCTTGTATACACACACACACACATACTTCTCTCTAGATATATATATATATATATATATATATATACATATATATATATATATATATATATATATATATATATATATATATCTATATATATATATATAGGGTCCACCTCTCAATTTCAAAATTTTACAACTTCTAGATTCATAAAATCGAAGCCACAATCACAAGGTTGTGAAATCTTGAAATTAAGAAATGAACTAAAAAAAAGAAAACGTGTAAAACCATGTTTTTGCAGGGGAGCAAGCCCCCCCTGTACTCCCTGCAACTTAAATATACTTATTCTGAGATCGCGCTACAGTGACGATAATGATAATAGACATCGCTATACAGTGCGGAATGGGGACATAACTGTTCTCTTCACTGTAGTGTGGTCCCAGAGTTGGTATATTTAAGTTGCAGGGGCTTTACTTCTTTTCTTTTCCTTTTTTTTTTTTAGTTCATTTCTTAATTTCAAGATGTCAAAACCTCAAGATTGTGGCCTCGATTTTATGAATCTCGAGACTGTGACATTTCGAAATTAGGAAGTGGACCTATATATATATATATATATATATATATATATATTTATATATATATATATATATATATATATATATATATATATATAGATATATACTTTTAAATTTCTAACTTTTAAAACATTGCCTTTCATATGGTCAAGACCATAAGATCGATGTTTTCAAAGTTTGAAATTTAAATTTAAAAAAATTAAATTCTTTTTTTTTACATTTTCGCAGTGGGTATGCCCCTTGCACTTTACACCCCTGATAATTAAACATGCCAACTCTGAAATTGCACTACAGCAAGGAGAACAGTAAATATACCATTCCACACTGTACAGTGATCTCCATTTAAATGGTTCGAACTTTCAACACATCGATGTTTTGGTCTTGACCATATGAAAGTTGACGTTTTGTAAGTTCAAAATTTAGAAGTAGACCCATAGAGAGATATAGATATAAATACAGATATAGATGTAGATATATTCTGTACAAAAATGTTTCAGTTGAGTTTTAAATAGTGTGATAGAAGTTTGGGCTAAGAGGTCTGTAGGAAGTTGATTCCAAATTTTACCAACTTTCTATCTCATTGTCAACATGGTTTCAGACCTTTTCATAGTACTACTACTGCTCTCCTTTCCTTTACTGACTTCATTAACAAAAAACGCAATAATAATACCCTATCTTCAGCACTTTTCATTGACCTATCAAAAGCTTTTGACATGGTCAATCACCCTCTCCTCCTAAAAATCCTGGAATCACTTCCTATTGAACCAAATGCCGTCCAGTGGTTCACCTCCTATCTTTCTAACAGAAAACAAGCAGTCCTCTGGGAGAACAAACTCTCCTCTCTTCTCCCGATCTCTCTCGGTGTACCACAAGGCTCAATTCTTGGACCCCTTCTATTCTCCCTATTCATAAATGACATACAAGTGGCTATTCCCCAAGCTACGTGCATACAATATGCAGATGATTCCACACTCATTTGCTCTGCAAAAACCATCCCTGAGCTTCAAACTATTACTCAAAAGGTATTCCACACTGTTGAAGCATGGTTCTTAAAACGCTGCCTACTTCTTAATGCCAAAAAAACAAAACTCCTCCTTTTCAAGCCCACTACCAGATCCCCCCATTGGACTTCTATCTCTTCTATTAACAATACTCTCATATCACACTCTTCTACCAAACTGCTAGGTGTGACGATTGACAACAATCTTACCTTTGATTGTCACATAAATAACACTATTAAAACTGTACATAGAAAACTGGGCTCCCTCTATAGAATTAAAACATTCTTATCCCCAACAGCCAAAGCTACTTTGGCTCACTCTCATCTCATTTCCACTCTTCTCTATGCCTCACCAATTTACACTAAACTGAAGAAAACTAATCTTTCTAAATTGACCACCACCTACAATAGTATAGCAAGATTTGTTACTGGTAATCAATTCAGAACTCACCACTGCCTGAACCTACAACAACTTCACTGGCTAGAATTACAAAACATGTTGCTTCTTTCCCAACTTCCCATTATCCAAAGAGCTTTTTATCTGCCAAACAACACTCCTTCATTTTCTAATCTCTTCACCCCTTATTCTAACCTGAACTCACTCTGCTCCTCTAGCAAACTCCTAGTTACTGCTACCAAATCCAATAACCTTGCAGGTGACTCCCTGTTCTCAAACTCCATTGGTAAACACTGGAACCTATTGCCCTCTGAACTGACTTCTATTCTATCTCCTGTCCTTTTCAAACAAAAACTTAGAATTCACCTTACAAAACACTGGCTATGTCCCTGCCTTAACCCAGACTGAATCCATGTATTCGACTATTCCACTTCCCCCTCCATCTCTGTGACTTCTGTTACCTTCTATTTTATTTCCTCACTACTTTATCTCTTACCCCTCCACTATCCTTCTCCTCCTGATTATATTACTCAGATTACTGAGGGTTCATATAAATAAGTAATCTGCTTACATAATTGTCTTTAAATGTCCTTATTCTCCTTCTTAAGATGTTAGATAATGCTAAATAAGTTATGCTTGTTTTTTTTACAAGAATATTGTGTACACTTGTTGTACAACTGTTAATTCTGAATATAATAAGTTTGTTTTTTTTTTGTTTTTATATTTTCCAGATACTGTATATTTTTATGCTGCTCTTTATTGCATCCTATGTAATTGTTACTATGTCATATGGAGATTTTTTCTCCCCGGGCCTCTGCTGAAAATGGAAATATATCCAGTTAGACTAGCCCGGTTAACAAATGTAAAATAAAAATAAATAAATATTAAAACTACAAGCTGATACATTTTCTGGAATAATTTATTTTATTTTACATTTGTTAACTGGGAATGTCCGACTAGACCAAGGTCCATTTACAGCGGAGGCCCAGGGAGAAAAGCTCCACATAAAACAAGAACAGTGGTAGATATATATATAAACAATCACGATATATATATATATATATATATATATATATATATATATATATATATATAAAAACAAAGGATATATAATACAATGCAATAAAAAATGTATATATACAATAGTTTGTTCTATGCAAGCTTATGCATATAAGCTTATGCTTATAAATTAGCATGTGTCTTTAAAACCAGCTTTGAAAGCACGACCATGCCCCCATTGATGCCGGGGTGTCTTTAATACATTAGCACATATACCTGTAAGTTAATTATTAGGATGTTTTATTTTCTTAACTCCTGTATTTTAGTTAGTTTTGCCGAGAATGGAAGACTTTATTGTTTTATGTATGTCTGATGAAGTGGTCAGTGAATCATGAAGGTGCTTACTTTTGTATCTTTGTTTTATTAAAGTGTGAGATTCTTTTTATTAATATGGCTGTGATGATCACAAACTTTTTATTTCACTATATATACTTTGGTTTGTTTCACGTTCTTTGCTCAGCAGTGGGACTTGTTTTCTTGTTATTTACACAGTGTTTTAGAGAACAGAGACAAATGCTTAGATTTAAAGATAGAGTAGGTGAGGGAGGGTAATTGTTTTATTACAGGATGTGGAGGGCTAATTGAGAGTATATAGTTGGGGGAAGGTGGGGAATATTTTAAGGATGTAGAGGATTAAAAGAAGTTATAAGATGGGAGAAAGACTAGAGTTGGGGGAGAGAAACTGCGAGTGTTAGGGATGGATAAGTGGGAATAGGAATGAGAGTATAAAAAAAAACAGAAAAGAAAGGTAAGGAAAAGAGGGGGTTGAAGAAGGGAATGTAAAGTAGGATTAATGCATCACAAGAAGTCATTTACCCACCAGTATGAATCCTGTAATGCACCATGACAGACCTGTGACAGTAAAATGTCTGTTTGTACCTATGTCTGCTCAGCAGTATCTCAATCCTATTTTTAAATTTCTACAGAAAGCTTTTATTTATTTATTTTACATTTGTTAACCGGGATGGCCCAACTGGATACGTGTCCATTTTCAGCGGAGTCCCGGGGAGAAAAGCTCCAAGTTACATATACATATTACAAATACTAGGAACATTGCACTTAGGTTATAGGCATTACAAAATTACATAATCCAATAATTGAGGTTACAGACATACAAGCAGATTACAGACATAGTAATACAACCATCCATGAGGCCTGAGGCTTACATTTCAATTCAAGTAATTGGTACTGAAAACATATTACCTTGAGTTTAAGATAATTTATTTACACAACTTTCATGTAACTATACTTTACCATTCAGATGTAAAATGCACCAAGACATTCATTCATCTCATTGAGATTTCAGTGCAGTTTTGAATTTCACCCACCACATTGTGGCTGACAGTAAAGGGAGTTCGATCATGGCATGGTTTCAAATGAGTTACTTTTGCTGGAGAATGGTATACAATTTTCAGATTCATCCAATGAAAATTCATTCAGGATGTATACTCTTGATATGTGCTACTTTTTTTTCCCATGAGCATAAGTCATATACCTACCTCAATGGAAAATACGTATTTCGAAAAATGTCAAACTATGATAGTGAAAAGCTTTTGAATCCGTACATTCAGTAGCTGTGTATAAAACATTGTATCTTAGACCACCTTCTCACAGAAATAATAAATTTTAGCATGATACTCCACTAGAAAATATACCTAAGACCAGGGACAGTGTTAGCATTTTGGGACCTCCAGCAGTTGTCAATTTAGGGGCCATATAGGCACTTCCAGTCTAAATATCACCTTGTCACTTCCCCCACACAGTCAAGGATGATTAAGGGAGCCCCACGCATCTGGTTACACAGTCTGAGGAGTAGCGGCCCCAAGACTCTTAGGAGATCTAAGTGTCTGAATGTTCTGTGATATATTTTATATATTAGTTTTGAAATATAATTAATTACTTGTTAGCTACATTTTTCACAGAAACCCAGACAAATAATGTATGTGTCCTGGTATTATTGTGTGTGTGTGTGCACAGATAAAAATCACTGATATTTTTACATGAACACACACACACACACACACACACACAACACATACACACACGCTATAGCAATACTAGTTTTATACTTAAGCAAGTAGCAATACATTGTGTAGCACTTGTACACTAGATCAGAAACTGTCATTTAGCAGTCATCAAACAGCAGCAGGAGTAAGTCACCTTTATTTTTCCTCAGTGAGGAGTAATGCAAACCTGTTACTCTCCCTGATTTCACAGACCTTCCCTGATTTTTCTCATAATTTTGCTCGGTCCTTCATAAAAAAGTTTTATTTGCTTGCAAATCATTCAGGATTATAGACAGTCAATAAATCCAGACTTCAGAGTTTTATAATTATTGTTCAAAAAATTAATGTTTATGCAAAAGTTGTTATACTATTAACTTTGTAATTGAATTAGAGTGATATTTAAAACTTGTTCCTGATTTTGAGCATTTATTTTTCTATTATTGGTATTGTGCTGAATTCTTCTGCAAAAATGTTGAAAGTCGTAATATCTGGTGTTCTAACAATATTTAAAAGCACCCCCAAAACAGAAAAACAAAAAGCCAAAGTTTGCACTGAGGTAGTCATTCTGGGCTGTTGATCTCTCTAGTGCTTACCTTGTTTATGTTTATTGTCAGCTTTATCCTAACAGGGACATATCACAGACCTGTTCAGGTTAAACAGCATAATTAGGAAATTAATACATTTTTCTCCTCACTTTTCTTCACCTAGCAGTAGCTTTTGTGGGCCCCCCACACAGTCAAGTATGATTAAGGCGGTGGGCCCCTTGCAGCCATGGGTTTTGCAAGTACCTAAAGCTGGCTATATTGTTTGTTTTAGTGGAGTGAATGCCCGCTAACACGGTTTAACTAAACCCGGAGTACTATGCCAGTATTAAAATATTGAATGGATTTGTGAAGCCTGTTGCTTGATAAAACACTTGTTACTATAATCAGAGCTATCTTTAAATTTTAAAGGAAATATAAATAAGGGTTATTACCCAGCCGGGTTTACTAAGTACACAAAATTGCTGTACTAGCTTTTGTTGGTTTGACAGACGTGTTACAAAATATCAAGATAAGATAACTTTATGTAGTTGGGGGTGCTTCCCAAGTACAGGGGTCCCCAGAAACCACAGGGTTTGCTGGTGCTAAAGCTGGCTATGCTTAAGCCTGCAATTCTATTTCACTGCAGGTCAGTGCAGAATTTGACTTGATGACACTGTCTCTTGAGCACAGGGAGTGTTAGTTGTGTCATATTTATATTGTCAAAAATGTGTTTTATTTGGGGAAACACATGATTCTAATGTCTGATTTTCTTGCAGTTATCTCAGAGTACTACATATATGAGCTGATAATGAACTGCGGCTTCCTGTAGTGCAGGGTTTGATTACATAGCCTCACTTTGCATGTTGTATAACTTAAAGCAAGTCACTTAACCTGACAGTACTCCTGGATAACTGTGAAACTGCTCTAGGCTACAAAAAGATTTCCTACATTGCATGTCAAGCAGCTACCTTAGACACTATAATGAGAATTCATATTTGTATTCTAGATATCTTCTGCAGTCCCAACCATGATAATATAATTTAAACCAAGATCCTGTAAAATATAATAAAATACAACATAACAATGTGTTGTAGTAAAATAGTTATGAAAGCTTACATTAGCTATATGTGTTTAAATTCCATATTTCAGTTCCCCATTGTAGAGTTGTTCATAAAATATTGAAAACATTAAAACAGAATATTCACATACAAGCTGTTCCAAAGTTTGCAATTCTAACTTTCATTGTAGCTCACTCCTGAATTGGATTGCAGTAGCCTCTCCTACTCAGCACATAAAGTTTTGGCAATGCCAAGTCTACAGCCACAATTTTTTTGAATGCCTTTGTTTGCCTGGGCCATGTTATGAACTTCCATTCAGTAGCACGAGGATCCCCATAAGGCTCACCATGTCCTATGTTACATCCAACACTACCAGATAACCTACCAACATGGGTCACCAGTGCCCTACCACCAGAGGGAGCACCCACTGATGTCCCTGGAGGCACTGACTTTATAAGATAAGTTAGCTCTGCCCTAACTTAATATGGGGACAACATTCTGACGTCTGTAACAAGTTTTGGTTACTTGAGCAGCCCTACTTCAGGCCCAAGAATGGTGATGCTCCCATATTACCACAAGATCCTAACCCAGCCACTTCACACAAACTTGGTTAGCCCAGATCTGTGATGACAAATGCTCCCTGGCATTTCATGCCTCTCTGGTAAAGGTCTGCAGTCACAAAAGTTGTTTATCTGCAAAAATATGCATGCTGTTTACAATTGTTTGAATAAAAACACAATAATGATATGTTTGGAGATGTGCTGCATCTCAACATCCTAACCAAAAGTCATATGATCACACCTAATTGAAGTCAAGTATAAAGCAGTGATGCAGCCTGATAAATTCTGGTGGCCATATAAGCATTTCAGTTGTGCATATCAATACAGTGTTATATCTCTGAAATACTTTGACATTTACCAATAATAATTTTGCCAGTAAATCCAAACACTCAGTTCTTAATTATAACTAGATTGTGATTTTTAGGTCGAAAGACCTTAAAAAATGCATACTGAACATTTTAAATCCAAGTTTCACTTTTAGGTATTTTTTTCTTTTATTTCTTTCTGCAGTAGTACTTCAAAGGCTAAGAAATGTAGTTTTAAAGATAAACAGTTGTCTAATGTATATTTATTTATTATTCATTTATCATTTGTTACCTAGGTTTGTGGACTGGTACAAGAATTGCATTAAGGTAGAGCCCATACCACCATCAAAATATAAAAATACTGGGAACAAACATAATCAAAGCATCGTTTTTATAAAATAAATCTATAAAGTCTGTCTATAAATTGTTACAAAATCTAAATATATTTAAGTGCGTCTGTCAGTAAGTACAGAAGGATAAGATTATTAGTTGTTAATGAACTTCTTGTTTTCTGGATTATGATGCCCTCAGCCTCCATTTCTCAACTGTGTGACTCTGAATAAGTCACTTAGCCAGACAGTGCTCCTGGACTGAGATTGGAAGAGATCAGGATGTAGCAGTAAATTATGCAAAGTAGTTGAAAAGATTATAAAACATTTACAAATATTAAAATAGTAGACAAGGATTAGAAAGCTGAGATAGGAGAAACATAATATAATTCACCAGTAAACTATATAAAGGTTACAAAAGTTACATGCACTAAGGTAGTAGACATGGATTAGAATATAATACAGCAGTAAAATTCAAAGCAAACCAATAACAATGATGAGTCTAATGAATGCATTAGTTTATGCTATAATCCAAAATATACATGTGTTTTTTATGAGTTAAGTATCAGTCCCATGAGAGAATGTGTGCATTTATACTGAAATGAATTTAAGGATATTAGCATTAGGTATGCTATGGAACAGTAAATATAAAGTTACAGCAAAAAGTTGTTTTCTGACACTAATTTCATCTCATTTCACACATGTACTATTAGTTGAATGTACCCTGTCTAAGATGCTATACCTCCACTGGCTATGAATAATTTTTTTTATTCATTTATTTAAATATTTTGCCTGGCTAGAGCACTGGGCCAAGTTAAAGCTCTATTCAGGAGTGCAAATGCCAAAGAAAAAATGACATACAGTTTAATATTAGGTCATACAAAGGTTGGCATGAATCATACAAGTATTGATATCAAGCAGATATTATAATACAGTTCTATAGTTCTAAAGTAAGTAACATGCATGTAAATAAACTGAGGTTCACTAAAAGGCCATTTTGTATGTACAACAATTTACAGGTACACAAGTAACTTGATATACAGTAAGACATGATCCCTGGGAAGTGGATACATTTTGAACAAGAAAAGAAACTGACAAAAATTATCTGTGTCTAAAAATTAAGGCAATCTTTTTTTATACATACTCCAACACAATGACTCATGTGCAGGTGCACGCACACACACACACACACACACACACACACACACACACACACACACACACACACACACACATATACACTGCCCCCGTAAAGCAAGGTAAAGTATTGTTTAACTGTGGTCAAGTGATAGTAGTGGTTAGTCATATTCAGGACCATACAGCCTTCTCTCAGCAAAAATTATTCACTTTCTGTGTATACTCTAATATCTGATTGCGATAAAAAGTGAACAAAATATTAGCCATAATAAAGCATTTCTTCTTGGTTCTCAAAGCCAAATGCCCTGTATCCCAGACAAGCCATTATTAATGACCACTTTTATGGTATTCATGCAATTGCCTTTATTTTTCACACACAGCTTGCCACCTCTCCCAGAGATAGTCACTTTATTGATATACTTCTGATATTGAATGTAATAAAAATGGAAACATAATTAGTACATGACTGTATTTAAATTTGTGCACTCATGCACATTCGCTCGGCTTCCTGGCAGGTATGTAGCAGCCTTTGTCTTATATCTGATTGTGATGGACTTAAAAGAAACAATGGCCAAGCAATGACTTTTAGACTTGCTGCTCTCAGAATCATTCATTGCACCTCAACAAGCCACACCAATGATTATTTAATAATGACCACGTAATTTTAATTTTTGCCTTCGTATGCAGCCTGTTTTCTCACATTCAGTAGGTTTCAGTGTGCATCTGTAATGCTTCTTTGTGGCAGAAGTGAAATATATAATTGCCACAATAATGAATTTCAACTTGCCTTTTATTGTTTATTCAAGTGCTTGACCAAGGTAGTGACCTAGTCTACAGTGGGACCGTTTCAGTCATAGCCTTGAAGCACAACAAATCTAGCATCTATTTGTATATGTACAACCAAGAGCAGCAATGTTAACTATAAAAACAAATTCAAGAAATAAGCACAGAATAGCTAAGACAGTCTACAACATTTGGTGCATAGCTGGATAATTTAAACAAAACAAAATTGCATTGCAAACTTTGCAAAAATGCAATTGTAGCAATGAGACATTGCAGATAAGAAGCGTAAAGATGAGGTGAAGTAATGCGAAGAGGTAAAGAAGCAAGATTATTGGAGGCTAGTTTAAACAAGTGCAGAAGGATAGATTTGTAAATAACTGAAGAAGCTGTTGTTTGAAAGCAGATGTGTTTTGCATATTGCAGATTTTATTTGCATTGAGTGCCAGACAATGTTTGCAAAAATATAGAATGTATGGCCAATTGATGAAAGAGACTTAGTTGTCTAGAGATAATTACAAAACTGATTGGGAGCAAAGCAGATAAATAGTATATGGACCAGTTCAAGAGTGGAGTCATTATATTAGGTTTGGTCTGTTAGGTAAAAGAAGTTGAGAGATGTGTACTCAAAGCGGCATTTTCTCTTTGAAGAATAACACAGTGGTGCTGAAATCATGATGGAATATGAACAAAGTAACAACTTTTTGTTGGAAAAAGTTTAAATATATTTCTGTTTTTTTTTTTCTTTCCTTTTCCTGATGAATATGTAAGCAGGGCAAGGGTATTAAATTGTGGTAGTAATATACAGGTGGTGGAAGTCAATGATGTTGCATAAAGTCATTCAGGGTTGAATTAATTTTCACTTTTAAGATTATTTATATGAATTGACAAGTTTAAGACAGTGAGGTGTTTAAATGAAAGGGCATGGTATAAGAATGAGGATGTGAGGGGTAGTATGTTGTTTAGTTTCTGGAGGTGTCGAAAGAACATAATTGTTTTTGGTTTGTCCAAAAGTCAATATTGTAGTCTGACAAGAATGGGGAGTAGTTGCTAAATTATAGATTTGAAGTTGTAGCCATGTTAGAAGAACACTAGATTATCAGCTTAGAATATGAGGTCAGTTTCTCCAACATCAGTAAGAGTAAATACAAAGCCTTACAGGATTCTTCAAATGAATAGCTGTGGGGCCATGACTGCATTCTTAGTTTTAACAGAAAATGTTGTATTTTGAGGTAAATAGTGATTTACTCAAGGGTAGAAGAATGAACATTGTCACAATTGTGGTGATTAGTTTTAAATGGTCAACTGAAGGTATTGGTGAAGTAAACAAACAGAGTACCTGTGCTGTGTCTTCTGTTTGTGTTAGAAATGTTGCATCAGTCATAATGTGTAGGGCAGTATGAGTACTTCTGTACTGCTATCTTTTATGAACTTATATTAGTGGAATGTAAAAAATGTTACATTGGTTGTCATACTAATGGATTTGCTTGTAGACAGGTTTTTTCCAGACATTTACTTAGATGAGGAGGAAGGGATACAAGACAAAAGTCTGTACAAGTGTAATGTTTGCTGCATTTGGGGCAGGGAATGACTACTGCTGTACACCAGATGTCAGAAGTGTTCTATGACAGAGAAAAACTGTACAGGAAATGTAAGGGAGTAATGAAGAGTTCATTAAAATGTTTTATGAATCAGATATAGCAGGCTATATGGGGCTAATTTCACATCTGTGGGTAAGGAGAGGAATACTTTTTCTGTTTGAGAGATTATTTTTATGTAAAAAGGAGTAAGACAGGGTTCTACTGGAATGGGCTGGGAGAGATGTTATACTGGTATCTCAGGGAGTCTGGGAGAATTCTAAAGCAAATTCATCAGGAGTATTGGAATGAGGAGTGTGATATGATTTCATTTGACAAGTTAATTGGATGACTACTTTCCTGAAGATTAATGTTTGCACATTGTTTGTTATAAGACATGCATCATTTGTTCATCTGATAGATATTTTAGCATGGTTATTGGGGGGGGGGGTAGGAAATATCATCATCAGAGTTTTGTGCAATTTTCCATTTATGTTCCAGATGGTGGATCTTTCAGAAAAATGTAAAATGTGGGGTCATCCATGCATGGTGGTAGACTTTGTGTAGGCACAGTTTTCAAGGACAGTATTGGTTTTAGAAATTAGTATGGGCAGAGGTGATAAATGATGTGTGTTTATTAACAAAGAAATACTGTAAAGTATGTGCAGATTTATGCTATTGATAGCAATAACTGACACACTGAGCATATTCATTGAGGAATTCTTTGTGAAAAAGAATAGAGTATTTTTGGTCATTGTTTTCTTTTTAGTGAATAAGTACAGGCAATGGAGTAATAAAAATTTATGACTAAGGGCTGGATGTGAATGTGTTTTATTTTGTGAAGGTTGGCTGGCTATGAGGATATGTGGAAGTGATTATTTTTGACTATTTGGGTTGGGCCTAGTTTATTATTTGATTTGCTGGTAGAAGATGAAGTCAAGGCAAGGCGTGCATCGAATGTTTTTCTTGTTGCCTACGATGTTTGTATTTAAATCAACTAGAATGAGAAGATTTTTTAATCATGAGTGTGGGTTAATATGTTTTGCATTAGATTGTTAAAGTCCTTTTGTGATACTGGAGGTGGATATTACGCTGCTGTAACTGTATGCTTTTACAGGGAAGGCTTAATAAGACAGTTTAGGCTGTATTTATATAAGGTGAAGGAGTTGAAAATAACTTGGTAGTCTAAATTGTTATTCACTAGAAACACATATAGACCTATTCAGTCTCATTCCCTGGTAAATTATGATGGATTGTAAAGTGGTAAGGGAAAAAAGTGATCACATTGCATTCCAAAGGGGTTTTAGCCATATTTTAAAGGGCACAGATACCAGTGTTGTGTTTCATTCATAGTACAGTCTGTGTAATTGCCACACAATTAAGAATGCCAGTTTGTTTTAGGGTAATTTCTACAGTAGTTGTCTGTGAGCTGATGGTGAAGGGTTGATAACTCAGTGAGACCTGGTTTAATCTGTATGCCCCCATCTGACAGTCGGGGCAGATTAACCACTTTATGATTGAGGTTGATAGTAATACTGGTGTACATGGAAGGTTTGAAAAGAACACACAATACATGTTTCTTTTAACATGGGTGATTGATAGGTATGAAATTCTGAATGAATGAGTACAAAGGAATGAATTATGAGGAGATGTGTTATTTGATTTGGGTTTTAAGTTGTTTTTGGGTGAGGGTGATAAGGAAAGTGTTTCACAAAGAAGTAGAATAAAGGTTAAAATATAGGTAAGGAGATTTCAAAAAAAATTTTTGCATCGCTCTACAAAGTGTGGTAGAGAATTGAGATGGAATGTGTGAGGCTAGGGTGCAGTAAGAATGGAAGGGATGACATAGATTGTTAGCTTTTTAGACTAAATAAGTAAATGGGGAGTGAGCATGTGGGTATGTTAGTCAGATACGGTGTGACAGTGGCTTGAGTTAGTTTGGTATTGTGAGGGATTCAGTAAATATCCAATGATTTAGGGGTGGGGATCTGTAAGCAATGATTTCATCCTGATAGGCATGGATGAGATGCAACATGTTCAAAACTGCAGTTGTTGTTACAGTATTGGAGATGGCAGTTATTGTGAATGATCAAATGTTACCAATGGTTGTCATGAATTAGTGGTTGGAAAATGCAGTTTGTACATTGATGACTGCTGGGAACAGCCAAGATCTGAAGCATGAGAAGTCTTAAATTTGGCTGTCAATCAACTGCATAGGTAGTCAATCAGTGTGTGCATATTCATTATCATCAACATGCTGTAGAAAGAGAGAGGAAAAAGCAACTACTGAGAGGAAGTTAGTCCATGAAGGCATTTTGCAATAATTAAACTATGGAGGACTTCTGTATGGTGTTAACTACACAACAAAACAATGTTAGCAGAGATATAAAGAGTGGACAGACAAGTGAAAATGACACAGGTCCTTCAGTATTCTACAATTTCTCAGTAATCCCAGAAAATAGGTACAATGGATAAGCTTTATAGGTCATGTGGCATTGAACCCCCACATAATGTTGAAGTGAACCAATGGAACACAAATCTATAGGGTACAGGTTAAAAAGGGCATATGTAGTGGCATGCTCTGCTGTCATGCAACAACAGGTCATGGGGTAACAACCATCTTAATGCAGTAAGAAGACATATGACACTAAGGCTAAAACTCAGTGTCATTTATTAACGAGGTGTTTAAAGGGAGTTACATTTAAGATCATTTATTGAACTATGGTTATGTATCCAAAGGTAGCATCCGTTGCAGACATGTTTCACAGAAAATAAACAGAGTCGACTTAAAAGAGGGATGCACTTTACTAGAAGCTATAGTTTAACTATGATGGTCTGCTTCAGTCTGACTGCAAAAGGAGTGCTAATAACAGAAATGGAAAAACAGTAAGATATGTAGAAAAGTAATCGAGAGCAGAAGAAGATGAAAAGGAAAAGCAGGGCACAATCTCCAGACATCACAATCCTGAGTAGAACAGAAAGCAAAATATGCTAACAACATACAGCAAGTACTCTGGTAGATACGCATAAATACATTTATTGTTAGAGCATGTATCAATATCTTCATGGTGGTGGTATACAAAACATATCTCTGCTCTACCTAAAACCCTAAGGTCAACACAATACTAACTTGTTATGCACACTACCCCATGCATGACATGTGATATGAAATGCCTTTAAGAACTGCAGAGGTATCCATACAGGCTGCTTATGAAGGAAAGTGGGTAGGTTTGGACACTGTAACATGAGCACCAAGTGCCCCTGTGGACAACAAATGGAAGTTATTAACACTTCAGAGTTATTTACAGTATGTTGACCAACAACTAGTGCTGTTGCAACTGGTAAAATGTTAATGGAGACAATCTATGTTTAACAGCCAGCAATCATATGCAGGGTCACTGAACCAGTGGGCACATGTACACTACTGGTAGCATGGAGTAGAAAGACTGACAAGAAGCAACTACTGGGACACACAAACAATGAGTGCCCTAAAGTCTTTTGCAACAATAAAACAGTGGAAGAATGAAAGTGTAGTACTAGCTTCACATGAAAATGGGGAAAATTGATTAGCATAGAGGCATATCTGCTGGAGGTGCATGCTCATTCTATGGATCCTCTGTTATTCTTGGAAATAGCTCAAATGAGCAAGCAACACAAATCTTTTTGTACTGAACCATCTGAACTGTTGCAGTGGGCCAACAGTCCATAAAACTCTTGGGGTGAAATACAACCAGCTAAGAACAGTTGGAGAAAATACAAACAGAAATAGGATCAACCATGACACTGAGATTAGATCTAGTATCACTAATTAAAGAGTTCCTCAAAGGCAGCTTAAACTAACAGCATGCATTGAGCTACATTTGAGCATCTGCATAAGGGTAGAGAGCAGTGACCTGTACAGATGTTTCACAGGTAGCAATTGGAGAAAGCTAATAAGGTATACACCATGCAGGAAACTATGATCAATCGCTCATCACTCTCCTTATTTAGGCAGACAGCACTTTCTTCACTGGAGTAGCTTGTCATAGGTAACTATGACAGGCTTCTGCAATGAAGAAAGTGGTCTCTGCCTGAATGAGAGGTTGATTCACTTGGGAGAACTGAGTTCAATTCTGAGTGTGTATGAAAGGCACCTTTATTCAGGCTGCATTACTTTTACAAACTGCAGTGATTTCCATATAGGCTACTTGTGAAACTGGGTCTTATTGTTCTCTGACATAATAACACTGTCCCTGCAGTCAAATGATTTCTAATGATCATTTAATACTGATCATGAAAATTACTTTTACACTCAGTCATAGACTGTTTTCTCTGCAGATAGACATCTTCTGATTATATGTCTGATTTTATTTGTAATTAAGGTGAAATATGTAATGCCCATAGTAGTACATTGCAGCTTGCAATCAGTCACATATATACTACCTTGTAGGCCATCCATATCAAGAATAATTTAACAGCTATTGTATAAGCTTTCTTTAATGAGACACACTGTTTGATACCCTTGAAAATCAGACATTTTATTTGTATGCATCTGATGTCTGATTGTGATTAAAATAAAATAAATAATATTCACAATGATATTTTTAAACTTTTTGCTGATAGCACAAACTGTTCTACCTGCTGGATAACCTTTTCAATGAATGCTTAATAATAATGAAGCTGTTGCTCTTATTTTTCAGATATAGCCTATCCTCACTAAAGGTAGACTTTCTATGAATGCTTATGATGTTTACTTCTGAAGAAAATGAAAGAAATAATAGTCACAGTCATATGTTTCAACTTGCTGTTGTCATGCATGTATAGAGGAGATAAGTGATCATTTAACTGTGACCAAACAATGTCTGTTTGCTTTCTCCACTTTCACCATAAGAATTACTGCACTTTGAATTAAATAATAGTAATATATATATATATATATATATATATATATATATATATATATATATATATATATACATATATATATATATATAAAGATGCTGTTATATATATATATATATATATATATATATATATATATATATATATATATAATACTGTTATTTCGGGTAAACAGTAGTAAGGAAATGGAGTCTCAGGAAAATAGACTCTAGACTACAAGAAGTACTTTGTTAACAGTTCATAGACCTAGACCTCTGTCCATAAATCCCCCCAAAATGTTAATACTGGGGGGTTTCAACGATCACTCAAAAGTTGTATGACCTACTGCACCAATGGCCAGCATTCCTAATGGTGCATTGAAATTACAAATATTAACTCCCTTGCATCAATAGGTAACTTGCCCATAACTGGTCCAAATATCCTTGATGTTTTCTTCACAAAGTGATTCCTTCTGGAGCACTTTATTGTGTTTATTTTTCTTTGTTAAATTAGACCATAAAAAGTGACATTTTCCTTTAAATCATTTGGTACATCTCCTGCAGAAACCTCAATACATTGAGATTTTTTAAAATCAAACCATCTTCGACTGTCTGATGACCTAAATAAATTCCACTGTAATACTCTTTTAATGAACCCAACTGCTAAATCTGCTGTCTACACCTCTGACTGATATAGTCACTTAAATATTTGTAAGGATAAGGCAGTTCCTATCCATCCCAAATATAACAGGGAATTTAAAACATAGAATGCACTAGTGGAATATCCATATAAATACACTATATATATATAAAAAGAAATTACTTAATGCTTATAGGAGGTCACAGTCTACCCAGCTCAAGGCTATACTACCAAACAGGTGAGAAGCTAAATATGGATTTTAAATAGACACAGAATCCAAAATTAACTTGAACCATTCTTAAAGTAAATTAGGAAGTTAAAAATTAGCACTCAACAATGCTTTGAGCTAATTTACAATTACACTTCCTACTTTGAACCAAAGGAAAGACTTAAAATACATGTTGATATTTAGTGCACAGATTCCACAATGGCTGCAACCCCTATATCTACTGTGGAATACATTTCATCAGCTCTCTGATAAAAACAAAGAACTCCTCATCCATGGGTCTTGATAACATACCTAGTACCCTGGTTATCAGTAACAAATATGATCTGAATCCTTGTTTAACTGCCTTTATTTTAATCCCATCACTGGTTGCCTTCACAGAACCTGGGAATCAGCAATTGCATTGCCCTTGAACAAGGGTGGAACAACTATGAATTCTCATAACTATAAACTAACTAATCTTAATTACCTCACATGTAAATCAATAGAGCACATTTTTTTAGAGCTCATTAACCAAAAACATCTTAATTCTGGATTCTTACCAATTCAACCTTTTCAAAGATATATCCTACTTCTGTACCCTTGTTAATTTATTTGAAAAGTCACCAAAACAGTGGATGGCAGTTATGTGGTACCTGCAGCATATCTAGTCTATCAGGGCCTTTGACACATAGGTAATACTGACAGTTGCAACACTGAATATAAAGTATACATTGTGTGATGGATAGCTAACTGGTTATTTGACAGAACCATGAAATTAGAGTCACATGTGGCACGGCTGAAAGCAAAGACAGTTAAGTGTACCACCAGGCACTGTGTAGGATTTTCTTGTGTCTCAGCTCTATTTCTCAAATCTTAAAGCCAAAACTCTTGTATTACACTACTTGAGTTTACTTCTTCTTCTTCTTTCGGCTTTTCCTGGTTAGGGGTCACCACAGCGGATCACTTGTCCTTGAGTTTACTGATTAGTGTAAAGTCGGTGTTGATATTCATTATTCCACTGACTCATAATTGCTCCAGCATGTGTTAGACTGTGTGAGTAATTGTAATAAAGATAATGATCTCAAAATAATTGTGACTAAACTGAATTTAGTTAATTTTTGTTAAAAAATCCCTACATCGTAACATATAGGTAAAATATTTCTGTCAGACAGAGTTGTAAGGCATGTAAGGTAGCCCTGTTGGTAATACCTTATCTTTTAAACATTGTGTCTAGCAGTTCAGAAATCTTTCTCTCTGACTCAACTAATTTACATAGGCATCTCCTCTAGACACAAAGAAGCCTTTATTATACTTTGCTAAATGATTATCAGAACCATTATTGAATACAACAGCCCCATTAGCATGTATTTGTCTAAGCATACACATAACATGAGAAACAAGAGAGATTGCTAACTAAAAGATGAATGAAATCAAGACATTCAGTTATTCAGCTAGACTGGCAGCATTCTCCCTCTACTCAGTGTCTTATTGATTTCTCCATGGTTATCTGTGTCTAGCATTTCAAGCCATGAGTGACCTGACCCTCCTTAAATTCTTTCCTCTTCTTAGAACAAATGGCTCCTGAAGTGCTCAGTTAAAAGAACCTGGGCCTTCATCAACAGGTAAATAAGATATGTCAGGGTTATAGATTCATATCATAATGTATCCTCCGATCACTGTAACAAACTTCTACTACATGTCAAGCAGAGTAGAAACCTTGCCACTTTCATAGTAAAATGAGACAAGTGGAAGGGTAAATTCAAATTCTCTCAGGTCTGTCTTGTGTTGCCATTTTTAAGGCTGTAGGGAACTTCTGAATATGGTTTATTGACTTAGCTTATAATGGTCTGTAGACTGATTGCTTAGTACTTACTCATCTGCCTGAGAATGTCTAAAAATTATAAACAATTACAGTAAATAATAAAATTAGAAAAATCTGCCAGATCAATGAAATATAGAGTAGATAATTGTATATAAATAGTTTATTGTGTAAGTTAAGTATACAGACTCCTTTAGCTCACCTGCAGTTTTGCATTTCATGTGATACTTTCTCCGGCTTATCCATTGTAAACAGTACCCCCATGCATCACACAGTTTACTCCTTACATATATAAGTGGAATAATCCAAGCTTATTTAATACCAACACAGCTAGTGCAGAAAAGGTTTCTTACTCAAAATGCTGAAACACTGAAAATCCCTTCTAGAGGTTATTCTCTTTACTGGCAATCTAAACTGAAAATAAATAGCTGCTGCTGATGGCCTTCATTTCCTGGGCATATCTGAATATAAACCTGAAATGCAATTTTGCCAATTTTTTAAAGTCCTGTACATCTTGTCACTTCTTCAAAGTGCCTCTATGCTTCTTCCACTTTTTCATTTTAGCCAGGAAAAGAATATTGTCCTAAAACTGTAATCAGCCATGTCTATGAACTCTGTGAGTAAAATAAATAAGTTTACCCAAAAGGATCTTGAAACTTCATCACATTTTTAAACACTGGATGTGTGATAAAACAAAGGAGCACAAAACAATATGAAACAGTTTCTGCATCTGAAAAATGCTTCCCTAGGAAAGGTTGAATGCATTAATAATTGCAGGAAAGCATAATAACTCCATGCAAAATCAAATAATATTTAGTGAAATAGTTCATCTGAAATAGAGGAGAAGGAAGTGAATTTCAGTGGAAGTGAAATGATTCATATAAATACGTCAAACTTCAGTGAACATACTGTAGACAAGCTTCTGTTAAGGAATCTTAAGTTTTAGTGCAGAAATAATATTAACCACATTTTTGTTTTCTCGTTGCATACACTGTCATTTGTCAGAAAAAATATGATTGACTGTAATAAGTGTAGTAATAATAACACAATCTGCTTTTACTCAAAAGTATCTAGATAAATGTGTTTAAAGTTAAAAGTGCAACTATGCTGTTATACTTTGATCTTTTAAAACAACATGTATGCTAGTGGGAGTAATAAGTGCAGCTTTGAACTAACTTCATATCCCCTGACCTTGAACTCATGGCCACAAACTCCTTGGGAAAACACAGATGTTGGAAAGCATCCAGCAGAAATTTGTTCAACTGGTTAAAATACATGATTCACCTAGATGACTTTAGCATTTTCATTTACTTTCATTTATTGTTATATACCCCTTATTGTAAGTAATATCCTGTTCATTGTAAATTTTAGAGTTCAGACATTTAAAATGTGCTAATAAATGTTCAGTGAATATTACATTTGCAGAGTGTTTTTTTTCATTATATACCCTATACACATACATGGCATGCATTCTTTTTGCAATAAGGTACAGGGTATCTCCTATTTCTGCATTATTGTTTGATATGACTGTTGGCAATAGCATTCAAATGCTGTTACAGCTCTGCTCTTTCAGCAATTCTCAGAGAAACAGTAGGAGTAATAGAGGTGTAAGTGTGGGTTGGGAGAATGACAAGCTGGTGGCATGATTCTAGACAGCACCCGAGTCTACTGATGGTAGTAGTGTCTCTGCTCATCACCCTCAGCACTGACAAACTGTTTCATGACAATCTAAATCTGTCATTGTGCCACACTGAAGCTGCACAAAGCATGACACTCATGGCACCGAGGCAGAACTGGGTATTCAGTGAACAAAGCATGAAGTTATTCTTGTTAGGCTGTTAGGCAGACTCCAACTTTAATGTGAACTTCAAACCACAGAAATCATAGATGAGAGCACATACAAGTTAACAGGTAAGTCAGCAGGTATGTTTTCCCAGCACCACAAGGACTGTGACAGCTTTATGCTGCTGGTCTTACCCTTCTGTTAAGGAAAGATGTTTCAACGCATATGACAATCAGAAACCTGCCAGTTAACATGGAAATACAAAATAAACTGTTTTTTTTTTCTATGCAAGCTGATGTCACCAGCTATTGACTACTTTCTCAGAACAGATGTAATTGGAGTCATTAAGGAAACAAAAAGCTGCTCAGTTCTTGTCAATACTTGACCTTTAAAATATTTGTATCTTTCACTGTTACAAGATGTTTAACAAGTTGCCCTTTCCATCTGAGTGTTATTGTTTTAACACTAGACACAAAGGTACAAGGCTTACACAGCATGCCGCATCTTAAGCATTGAATAAAACATTTTCCAGTTTGGAATTACCATTGGTTCATATTATAAACCACATTTTTGGAGTGAGTGTGAATTGCTATGATCAACTTTATTGAGGGAAGTGCTGTACAGTGATCGCTTTAGTGATTTAACTAGTATAAAATGCATATAGAGTTTTATTTTATTTACTGATTTATTTAATTTTAAAGCTACTACATTCTTTTTTATTCAAGCAAACAATAATATTCCATGATCATTCATTCAATGTCTCTGTTTCATGCCTATGCCATGCCCTTATCTCTTTAATGATCATAGTTCTTTTCACTTCTGTATTTTTCTTTGCATTTAAATGTATATAGAAAGCACAGTCATTTGGAGTCAGTTACTTGCTCAGGATGGCTTTTTATGTTTACAGACAGTCTTGGTTGAGCCATCTTTTTGACATACCGCTTTTGCTTTACATGTATATAGAAAATGCCCTTTCAAGGTAGCTATGTAGTTAGTCATATATGATTTATGTGTCAGCAGCTGTTTGATAAAGATGAGTGAAAATGAAGCTGCTCTTTAGAACAGATTCTGTAATAGCCCTGCTCTGTGACATGAAGGGGAAAAGTCTTAACTAAGCCGCATACAACCTGAATTCAAACAATTGTTTGGGTTGTGGGTGTGCCTAGAATGGAATGGAAGGGCAGGAGTTAGAGTCTATCATTAGTTCACCTACCCAGAGAAGACAACAAAAATCAGTTATCCACCTCCACCTACCAAGTTTCCCACACAAAGGTGGAAGCTGAGAAGTGATGATGTTGCAGTTGTTAACCATAGACATGATTCTGGCTTACCAAACCATTGAAGGCAGCCATTCTTAGTGTGTCAGTGGAATTACATCCACACATGTGGGGAGCATCCTGGGTCGTCAAAGTGATTTAGGCAAGTACATCATCCACCAGTAAAGGGGTTATGGGCCTTAAGTAGAAAAACTCTATTTTATCACATCATCAGATGCGAGTGAAGGGATAAAGTACCTCCTTGGTCAGTTCAAGTGGGTTCTTATCTGTATGCCAGGGGATTTTTCAGTGGTGAGGGAGTGAATGCTCAGACGTACAATAGGTCGAAGACTGATAGCAGCAGGTATGGATGAAGAAAACACCTGTGAAAAAATGCTGCATTGATTGCAAGAGAAATTAACACCTAAAGCATTGTGAAAAGGAACATGGACTGCATCTGCTCATTAGGAGTACGTCTGTCCTTATGATGAGTAAGAAGGTCCTCCTGAAGAAGCCTCTCTAAACAGAAATACAAAATGTAAAGAGAATCAAAGGCACAGATGTGCAAGGCAATGGGAACAGTGTTCAAAGAATTAAATAAATATGTGATGGCAAGCATTGGCTAGGGTTGCTACAATTCTATTATCTTTATTTTAAGAATCACTGCAGATCAGACTTTTCCATTTCAGAGACATTTGCTATGTTGTTTTATGATATGCATGCTAGACTATTCAAAATGAAACTAAGATTTCAGTAGAGGACTATGGTTTGTAATGCCCTCATATGTAGTATAGCTCATTCCTAAAACCTAAATGGTGGAGTTACAATATATATATATATATATATATATATATATATATATATATATATATATATATATATATATATATATATATATATATATATATATATATATATATATATATATATATAAATCATTTAAAGATATAATAGCCAAAGTAAGATGGTTGAATGAGTTGGCAATTTATTGGGAAGGATGGAAAGATGGTATGACTTGAATGAAGCTTGAATAAACTTTTGCTAGAAAAGTGAATAGATAATAACTTACACAGTCTGCATTCATAAAAAAGGAGAGCATCACTATTTTGGAATCAATTGTCCTATTACACAAAGTAGATGATTTCATGGAGCAGAATAGTTATAGACCAAGATCTCTGTTTTCCCATCTTCAAAATATTGGAGGTATAAGTTAGGGTTTGACTCAATGGTTAAGGTGTTTACCTCATAAATAGAAGACTCAGGGTTTAATTCTCACCTTTGAGGATATTAGCTAAGCTTAAAATGGCCTATAAGGGTAGATAGCCTAGTAATTGCATATGAAACATGTATATGTTCATAAGCAACTGTTACTTTACCTTATCGATTGTCAGGTAGTGAGATGGATTCCAAAAGCTGGTTTCACATGGTGCGGCACACTGAAGGAAGACTTAGGAGCACCAGCTGTGGATGTGCTTTCAGAAGACACAGTGGAATCAGCCTGAACTCTTGTTCATTCAGTGTAAGATAACTATGGACTCCTCGCACACCTGTAGGGCTCTAAAACACATTGTGCATACCCGATTCAACTTAAATGTGACAAAGTGCAATGCCAAATTTGTTTCTGAAATCCTCAGTGAATGCCACACTCCAACAAAAGTAAAGGAAGGTATCATTCTTGAAATCCTACAGAATCTGTAACAATAAGGAATAAAAAAAGTGCTACCTGCAGTAAATGAATTGCAATGGGTTGTAGTACTGCAAGGCATAGAAGAGGATCTGGCTGTGCATCCCAGAAGGCAGCCAGGTAGACAGAGAGCC
The DNA here is from genome assembly GCF_019279795.1 of Protopterus annectens. NCBI lineage: Eukaryota > Metazoa > Chordata > Ceratodontiformes > Protopteridae > Protopterus > Protopterus annectens. The sequence goes on from NC_056730.1 coordinate 756,907,658, forward strand.
AGGCTACAACTAAGTCATCTGTCAGATCAAAGAAGCATTGACGGGTACCACTTACACAGAGAGCTGGTGCCAGCCATTTGCAACATGTGAACCCAACATGCATGTCTGTGCCTACATTGCAGGGCAACTCCATACTTTTTGGAACAAAAGGCTGTCAGAGTGGGAATGTCATAGACAGCTGCCAGTCACATCTTTACACAATTCTTGCAGTAATGTGCACCAGGGTAGTCTACACCATGGGGTGGTGAAACATCATGCACCATTTCTATGCCATCGCCAACTTCCCCCACATTCTTGCTGCAATAGACTGCGCCAACATCCCTATTGAGATCCCCTCATGCAAGTTGAAGCAGTTAGATACATAAATACAAACGTTCGTCTATCCCTGAACTCTCAGGTGGTGTGCACAGTAGATGGCAGCATAACAAATTTCATGGTGACACACCTAGTGAGCATTCGTGATGCTGCCATGTGGAAGGCAAGTGGTCTGAGTGCTCCATTCCAACATAGTGACATACCTGAGAGACTTCTACTGGGTAAGTGCAGGAACACAGCTAGGAAATAAGTGCCTCCCACAATAGGTGACTATGGTTATCCACATGAACCGTGGCTAATGACCCTGTGCAGCGAACCTTCAAACCATGCAGAGGAGGCCTACAACAGAGAAAATAGTACGGCAAGAAACACCATAGAGTGTGTGTTTGATTACTGAAAGTCAGGTTTAGATGTCTGGACACATCCAGGGCTGCACTGCAATACACACTTTCAAAGGCAGCACAGTTGATAACTGAGTGTGTCATGCTGCACATTATGCTAACAACACATAGTGGTTTTCCTGCTGCAGGTGTGGGTAAACTACCCCAGATCCACAGATGTCTTAAAATTAATTTTTCAGGTATTGTAAAAGCAGCAGGAGAATGCAGGGAGCAAATAAAACAGGTGTGGGCAACAGATGATGCAGCCACAAGTCTAGTATCAGGAAACATGGCAGCATCTGACTCATCTTTGAGTCATGAAAAGCTTGCATACAGAAGTACATAGATTAAACATTACTGTTCCAGTGTTGCCCCATCATGGCACCACAGATCACATCTAGTGCCAATTACCCAGTTGCATTGAGCATTAGATATGATAACATATATTTGTAATATACAACAGTATAGGGACCATAAACATAAAAGCCGTGGTGGTACAGCGGTAGCGTTGTTGCCTCACAGCAAGAGGTACTCCTGTTCGATTCTTGGCTAGAGTGCCTTCTGTGTAAAGTCTGCATGTCCACCCCACGGTTGAGTTGCCTCCGAAAGACATGCGTGAATGGGTGTGCCTTCTCTGAAGGTTGGGCATTGGGCTGGCAACTCGGCACCATAAAAATCTACTGCAAATCATTAGCGGACCGGAGTTTCACTGTGGTGACCCCCAACTGGGAAAATCTGAAAAGATAAACAAGACAAACAAACATAGGGACCATAAACACAGCACAGAAGATACATAGGTATGCATACAGAATCATACTGGTGTATGTGTATATGTCAGACAAGAGGGGACATATTTCTCTGAACCACATCTCTATCACTCCACTATCAAATATGCAAACAGGAAAGCAAGCCAGAATATATCTAAGAACTGTTGTCAATATCACAGGTAATATTTACCAATGTAAAGTATGGCAAAATTATCATGTATAAAATGGAGTCACCTAGGCGAGTAAAAGACTCCAGTGGAGTCAGACTTCACAACAACCCAGACAGATGAAATTATCAGTGGTCTGCACAGCATTCATTATTGCCACAGGGTGAGATGACACTACAGGACATAGTGCATCAACTGTCAGTGTTATTCTAATGCAGTCTAGGGTGCCCACACTGATGGATCACCCTGTGATCCTGGCTGCTCCTTCCATACATGAAAACACTTGGCACATGTTGCTCCACAGAGGAGACTGATAGAGTGATGCCAGCATGTGTAGACACACTGTGGGAATGAGGAGGGGCCCATGTTGACTATTTAGTTGGGACTACTAGGCTTGCACCAGATTGGCCAGCATCAGATATGTGTACACATTGCAGCATAGACATTTACACCAGATGGGCAAGGCTTGGTTTACTGAGAAGGGGCCTGCCTCCCCCATGTGGCACTTGGCTAAGCACAGTCAGGACAATCAGGCCATTCAGAATCCTGCTTGTATAAGAGCACTGCTATAGTAATGCCAAAATAAGACATTCAATAGACTGTGTCCCATATAACATGCCTTCATTCCAAGTAGCCAATGCCACCATGACTCCACCTTATCTATGCATCTGTCCTTCATGGAGTGCAGACAGATGGTGTGTAACATAATCCATGACACAAGCAAGTGCATGAATGTCAGATCCATTTATTTGTCTGTAGGAGTAGATGGACACCCTCAGACACATACAAATGCACACCAGCTACATGCCTACACCTACTGGGATCTGCTTTGGAGAAGCATCAACATTACCAGCAGACTCAACATGGAACTGTGGCCCACAGGCCTCATCCTGTCCCCCATCTGAAATCCCTGCATTGCCCGAATGGTTGGACATGTTTTCCTTTACATATGAGGTTACAGCCTCATCCACATGATTGTCACCATCTGAGCCAAATCCATCACTAAATCTATATCCTGTGTGCCAGGGGCTATGCTAGCATAGTGGATAACACCTCAGAATCAGTGGATGGGCTAATTTGGGATGAAGGCAGCAGATGTGCTAAAGTAAGAAACAGATGACACAGGTCAGGTAAATGTGCATATATCACATACTAGATGTCATTATTGACATATGGCATACATTTCTCACTACGATGTTTCAGATTCTAAGGACTTATTTGGAGGTCATGTCTTGAGTGTGGTTCATGGAACCTATATAACAGGGAGTACTAATTATGTTACACATGGAGCATACATGACATATGTGAGGAATAACAACACAAGGCACACCTGACATATCCTCAAAAGAATCCAGTGCCAGGGGTTGGGGCTGTTGTAAAATAAGCAAATACTTGCCAGTATGATCATTCCAACAGAAATACAGCACGCAGTAGGTAACTCACACACACACACACACACACACACACACACACACACACACATATATATATATATATATATATATATATAGTATATATACATATATATATATATATATATATATATATATATATATATATATATATATATATATATATATATATATATATATATATATATATATATATATATATATACACACACATAGAAAGATGTATATATACACATATACAGGTCAGTTGAGGCTGAGGTGCCAATAACAGTTCTCCTATGCAGTGGTAGAAGGGCACAGTATTAACAGAGGACAACAATAGGAGTAACAGTACTGACATGTAGGAAACAGAGGAAATATCATACAAGTTACACCCTCCCTTTGTGGTGAGTTTTTGTGTCATAATGCACATCCTGCAGTGGCAAAAGATAGACAAAGCAAACGCAGTCATGAATGCTGGTATATTTGTATGATGACATGTACAACTCATGACTGCCGGCAGAGGTGCATGATGACATATATAACACAGAAACAGGATCTGGTGATACTCATGTGATGTGTGGTGCATATGTTAGCCAGATGTCTCTGTGCATGAAAAACAGTAACATTTATTTTGTACAACATAGCTGTGCTACACAGTGCTGCAGCCTACAAACACAGTGGGAAACTATACCTGGTCTTTCCATAGGTGCACCTGCACAGCTCGTGTCTCCAGAAGATATATCTATAGGTTACAATGTCAGGGAAATATCAAAATGACAATATACACCCCTGCCATGACAGGATGCAGAGACAATAACAGGTAATGGTTACAGTAACAGTATATAAAGACACTCACCTCTCATTTTTTGCTGCTGTGCAGAAGTAGCTGGACCTATGCAAATGAATTCAGACAATAATACACATGTTGCTGGTAGTGTTATGTATGTACTGATGTTATATGGCAGCATGCCATTACACTTACATTCGTTGGCATCAGCATGCGTGCCCCCATATCATGATACAGTTATGCTGCAAAACAAAAATAACAATATATGACTATACATGCAACAACAATTTGTACTGAAGTACTCTGTGTACAACAATGTTATGCAAACTACCATATACATTTGTGGCCTGGCATAGCTGCTTCTATGGCACTACTAGGTTTGCATTACTTCCCACCTGTTGTATGCAGGAATGCAAGAAACTGTGTCAGCTTGTCTAAGGAAATCAATGTTGGGGCACCACCGGTTGCATCCCTCAACCTCTTGTGCCAGCATACTCTGCTGTTTGCACAAATGATCATGTCAGAGCATCAGCAGTGGTAGGTCTCCCAGGATCTATTATGTCCTTCCACAGCATTAATCATGTTGATAAGATTAGTCCAGACTTCTTTCCTACAACCTGTATTCCCTGCTCATCCAAGGAGTCTTCATCCATGCTGGCACAGATCATCTATTATAATCTTGCTTTCCAGTGGTGAAAAAGTATTGCCCCAGGTCTGTTTTTCCATCTGGAAAACAATTATATGCATGTGGTTAGATTAATGAGGGGATCAACATATGGAAATAATCATGTTGATAGCTTATGTCAATTTACTTTCTCTGCTTTACAAAATTATATGAACTAGTCCCTGTCCCATATAGTAATGCGACATATAAAACAACATATGTGATATGAAAACAATGTCTAAATATAGAAGGCGTGGAATGACATCATAACTTGTGATATCTGTAGAGGTTGTGTATGAGATTTGAACTCATTACAGTGGAAAGCCAACCACAACACCACTGTGCCACACAATCAGTAAATTCTGGATGCACTTCATATTAACATACTACTTATAACTTATGTGTAAAACACTAATGTTGGATGGGTATCAGAAATCCTAAAATGTATTGCCAATAGATGTCATGCAACATGAGCCTAAACAGACAACCCATGGAAAAAATTAGTCATAGTAACCTGAACTGTTATTCATGAATAGCTATATGAACATAATCACTAGTGAGCAGTCAATGCTATCCCCATTTCATTTATATAACATGACATTCAGTGATAATTACTACTATGTACCTGCTAGCATAAATTACCTGTGCAGGAGAGACTGCACAACTTACAGAAACCATCAGAAAGTCTTGTTATCCGTAAGCAAACCACAGACATTATACAATAACCAGACCTTAACGTGGTTATAGTTTTATTGAGGTACTATTTATAGCACGTTTTACTAAGCATCAGTGAGGGATTATGCCTAACATAAATAGAACTACATACTACATAGCAATTCATGGATATTCTCAGAATATGCCAGTATCTGTACGTATACCACAGAATGTACAGCGTTACCAACAATAAATACAGAGGTTTCATTTGTGTATCTTTATGTACTGCTCATTGGGGCTCTTTGCATCTATTTGTACAAATGTGTATGTGGAGTATCTGCTTGTCAGTGATGTAGCTGTACACACCTGTATGCATACAGGTCAATGCTACACACTTCCAGTAAGTCACATACATTTTGTATGATAGACAATTTTCCCTAAAAACACAAATTTAAGCATGTACACATACATTTCTAAGGAGTAATAATACCATAGGCCTATATAGAGATAAACATATCCTGCCGCAACAATGCTAGCATGTGCCACATTATCTTTGCAGCTACTTGTGAGTCATTTATACCTGAAAATAAGACCAGCTATGTTCACACAGCTTTTAAATCCCATTTGCATCATACATAATTAATAATGTTTATTAACATTCAATGTTTTAGAATCCTATTTGCACATGTACACATAAGTTCTCGGAATTCGGTGCATTAACCAATAGCTCGCTATAATGAGAAAATGTTCCAACTACCTAATAGGTATCATTAAACTGGACTATATTTAGCATGTAGCCATTACTCTTCAGTAATCTGATACCATCCTATAAGCACCACTTTAAAATTGTGATTTTGACACATTTATAGATTAGGCCATTGCTACTTATAAACTGAGTGGGATCTCAGGGAGCAGTTTTTGGAAGTTTGATATCTTCATATTATCATCAATTGGGTATGTGATGAGGTTTCTGTGTGTCTGGACATCCAACTGGACTGAGGGGGAGACCACCCAGTTGCTGATTGACTGCATTGAAGTAGAGCATCATATGAGACCCAGACCATGCAGTTCCTTAATGACTGACATCTGGAACTGGATTATAATGGAAGCATCACTGTTGCACTGGAATCTATGGTACTCGAGAGAAGGATTGCCACCATTGCAATGACCTGCATGAGAAGTATGATGAGGATCTTGAGACAGCCAGTGGATGGCTACAGTAAGTGTCATCGTCTTAAGTGTACCTCTAGATTCCTGTAGAAGTCACAGATATAGATGTGATCTATATGTCTGACATATTCTTTTTAAACACATTATTTAGCTGTTCTGACAATAAGCTCATCTGGATAATCAAGAAAACAAGGTGACTATTTTCCCTCTAAGTATAGGTTTGATTCCCATGGTGATTATTTCTTTAGTATTGTTTTTCATGTGCATACTATTGAACAATTGACTTTTTGTTTTCCAGCTTAAATAGTACATAGGTTCATAGGTTCATAGGTGTGTACTAGGCTAATGGCCTTGGAGTCTTTACAAGCCTAGGCCATAGATGTGTCCTGGCATTGTGCCGCCCGACGTTAGTTCCCAATACCTCTATCAAGTAGAGCCACTGGAGTGATCCTCGAGGTGAACTTTCTATTACTGATCCACTCATCAAGATTTCTCTTGAAGAGGGATGGCAAGGTGCTCTGCTTGATATGTATGGGAAGTCTATTCCTGAGCATGGGCAGTCTTTGTGCGAGGAACCTGTCCCTCCAGCATGTTCTGTTGATTGTGGTAATAAGGTTGAGGAATCAATCATTTTACATGTCCAGTATGGCCATGTTTTACTGATGCCTATAAAGCTTAGACCGGTGATAATTATGCATTTCCTCATTATCCATAATACCCAGAGACTATCGCGTGGTATACTTCTGTATGTGTGAATACTTGGTCATACAGACATCCCTTAGTCAACTCTGCTTTAGAACATATCTTTTTGTTGAACACATTACTGTAAGACCACTGCAGGTTGAAATGTCTAGCATATGTTGCACTTTGTAAAACGTAATGCTGTCTGGCAATTGTACATCTTAAGTGTGTGTGGAGCATGAAAGCCTATTGTGTTTAGATATCAAATGGCTGTGCATGCCTCCATTACCTGCAGGAATAAGGAAACACACATGCAACAGTAGTTTCTTAGGAAAGATGGTATTGTGCTGTGTATTAGCTCAACCTGTTAAGCAAGAGGCCAACATACATATAGTATATGAAAATAAAATAAAAGTACTGAGCCTGTAAGGCTTAAAATAAAACCAATTTTTAATACACAAGAGAACAAAGTAAAACAAAATAAGTGCTTTCACGGTTCTCACACTGCTTCATCAGACATTCTTAATAAAGAAAAAAACAATTAAATAAGAGTACAAAGAAACAATCAAACCAATAAAAGACAAGCCTGTAATTAAAAGGACTATACTAGCATTTCAGAGGGCGTGCCTTCAAAAAAGGTTTTAAAGTAAAAACACCATTGAGACCTTGAGGTCTCTCTGCATTAAGAAGCAGTATCCATTATCCATTTCTCTTCTTCTGCTTCTGTACGATTGGGTAGGTCACCACCCCTCGTATCTAAATCTAAAACCTGAAGTACAAAAAAATTTTAAAACATGTGTTACCATTTTCTAAAGTATGTAATGCCAAAACATTACTTTCTTTTTTATTCCTAATTTCCCTTTGGTGCTCTAAAACTCTTTCTTTAAGGGATCTGTTAGTCATACCTATGTGAAAAACATGGCATAACTGGCAGGAGACAAAGTAAACAATGTTAGCTGTTTTACAATCAGCATAAAAAGTAACATTAATGGTAAAACCTATGTTGGTATGTATGCATGTTTGGAGGGTGCTAATATATTTGCAAGCTGAACAATTCCTACAGGGAAAGTTGCCAGTCCTAGTAGACTCTAACCTATTGTTAACAGAGGAAGATCTATAACAAAGATGCTTCTTCAAGGACTTGTTATTCCTAAAAGAGAAATGGGGTGTCTCACCAATCTTCCCTCTGAGTTCTGGTACACAATTCAAAAGATTCCAATTATCCTTAATGTATCACAAAAATTGCTGATGTCACTAGAATATTGTAAAGAAATGCTAAAAGTATCTCTGTCGGCCACTGGCGACACAACTGGATCATTACTGAACTAACAAGCCTCAAAATGAAGTTTACACCTACCTTCCCTCTGTGTCCATGCTTCTATCTCAGGACCAGTATAGCATCTCTCAAGAAATTCCTGCTTCAATAATTCAAGGGGTATTATCCGCAACCTGATCATCATTGTGCAAGTGTAACAATCTACACACTTGGCCCTTCAAAACATTACAAGGGATATGTCTAGGGTGCATACTTCTTTTATGTAAAATAACATTTTTCCATGTAGGTTTCCTGTAAATGCTAGTAGTATGTTTAGCTAGGTCAGACCTATTCAATTGAACATCCAAGAAATCTATATTTTCAGCAGAATATTTATATGTGAATATAAGGAAACTAGTCGTTTGATGTAGAAATTCAATAAAACTTTCTAGTTGTTCCACAGTCCTTTGCCATAACAAAAAGAAATCATCCACAAAATGAACATACCAATGGACACAATCAAAATAAATATTCTCAGGTGTTAATAAATAAGTATTTTCCCATTGTGCAAGTGCTAGGTTGGTTTTGCTATTTGCACAAGCAGTGCCCATAGCCACGCCAACCTTCTGCAAGAAAAATTCACGTTCAAAAATTCAGACATTATTTTCCAACAGAATATCAAGTAGAGAGCAAATAATTGTGACCATGTCTCCTGTAAAGCAATTATTCTCAACTAGGAATGACCTAATGCTATCCACTCCCCAGTCATTGGGGATTCTAGAAAATAAAGACTCAATATCTAAGGTAACAAAAATATAATCCCTAACAACATCCAACATTTTAACATAGTCTTTCCAAAAAGGATTTACTATCATTCAAAACACTGTCACATTGTTCCAATAGGGGATGTAAAGTATTCGCTATAAAAATCGACAAGGGTTCCATGCACCACCCTCTATCCGAAACTATGGGACACATGGGTGATAGAACCAAGTTCTTGTGGATTTTTGGTAGACTATAAATAGTTGGAACAAGGGGTTGCTCAACATTAAAATACTTAAAAAGATTCTCATCTATGAGACCAGTCATAAGTAAATCAAAAATTAAAAAAGAAAATTTTTCCATTATACCATTTACAATCAGTTTAGAGACATTCTGATAAGTATTAACAACATATTTGTTGAGTGTATAAATCCCTATCTAAAATTAAACTGCCACCTCCCTTATCTGCAGGTCTAACTTTAATAGAATGTACATTTTTAGTTCATTTAGTGCTACATAGTCTTCTTGAGTCATATTACAGAAAGCCAATTTAGTCCCTGTAAGAAAGCATTGTCTAAACTGGTCTTCACATGCATTAATAAAAGTCTGTATCACTGGATGTGGTAAAGGCACGAATGTGCTAGGTTTCCTATATATATTAGTCACACCTGTGTTATTTGAATTAAAGATAGATTTTAAAGTCAAATATCTACCTAGCATTCTTAGATCCTTCAGCAACTCAGCCTGGTCTGCTCGTCATGCAGGGACAAATGATAAACCTTTATTTAAAAGCTCAACTTGAGCCGATGTAAGTTGAAATAAGGAAATTTTGAAAATCAAGTTTCAGTTTAAAAACGCCGTTTCTTGACCCCTTGTTGCAGCCTGTCCATGCTGTGTGGTCTCTGCAAGTGTCCCTTCCTCCCTGCACTCCTTGATCTGTTCCTGATGGGTAGAGGGGACTGTAGGCGAAAAAGTGCAGTGGATTTTCCTTCTAAAAAATCAGTAGAACTCTTGCCAACAGCGGCCCCTCATGGTACGGAGGTTGTAATACTATCTCTGTTTAGTTCATTAGAGGTAGTTAAAGGTGGCATTTTCTTAGTTAGCAAAGCAGGTGCATTATTTACATTTTGTGAAGAAACAGATTTCTCAGTTACTGGAGCTTCACCCACAGTCAGATTAGAAGTAGATGGCTTAGGGGCACTACCTGTGCCTAGTGAAGTGTCTGTTGTTTCCTGAGGTATCCGATCAACATGAGGGGTCACACAAATGTTAGGTTGATCCCTCGGCAATGCAAAAACTGCATTATTGTGGAAATCTTGAATATCTCTTTGTAATTTCTTGACTTTGGCAATTCTAGGCATTTCACATAAGCCATGATATTGTCATACAGCCGATCTAACTTATCGGCAATCACATCTGTTGTAAACTGTTTGAAAATGTTAGCTTACAAGCTAACAATATCACTTAAAAACTGCTTTTCCATGGGTAGAAAAAAGGTAATCATCAGATTAATGTATTCAGTACTGAATTGTAAATTAAGCTGCTGCCATCTCCTCAATAGTTCTAGGTAGGTGTCACCATAACTATGCATATTCAACACCCGCAGCCCTCTGGAATAACATTATGCTGTAGAGAGGCTTCTACGTGCAACCTCTACCACTGTAAATGGTTGTATTTATAGCGCTTGTTTTCTAAGTCTCTGAAAGAAAGCATAAAGGCTAAAAACTGCTCATTCTCACTGGAATTGTCGTTAGAAGTAGAAGTCAGGTCAATGTTAAGCGTAGCACCAATAAGTGGATTACTGTTCATATTCAAAATACAGCTGAAGCGATCTGTAGCATCAATAGTCATTTGGGAAGTTTCCAATCTATAGGGTTACTCAATAGCAGCACTCTCAGCCATGCTCGTGTTGTAATTCAAAAAGAATATAAATATAGTAAAAATAAACAATACTACTCAGAACGGTACAATAAAAGCAAGTAAATGAAAATAAAATAAAAGTACCAAGCCTGCAAGGCTTAAAATAAAACCAATTTTTAATGCACAAGAGAACAAAGTAAAACAAGATAAGCACTTTCACGGTTCTCACACCGGTTCATCAGACATTCTCAACAAAGAAAAGAAGCAATTAAATAAGATTACAAAGAAACAATCAAACCAATAAAAGACAAGCCTCTAATTAAAAGGACTATACTAGTGTTTCAGAGGGTGTGCCTTCAAAAAAGATTTTAAAGTAAAAACACCATTGAGACCTGGAGGTCTCTCTGCATTAAGAAGCAGTATCCATTTCTGTTCTGCTGTTCTGTACGGTTAGGTAGGTCATCGCCCCTCATATCTAAATCTAAAACCTGAAGTACAAAAAATTTAAAAACATGTTACTCCATTTTTTAAAGTGTGTAATACCAAAGCATTACTTTCTTTTTTATTCCTAATGTCCTTTTGGTGCTCTAAAACTCTTTCTTTAAGGGATCTGTCAGTCTTACCTATGTAAAAACATGGCATAACTGGCAGCAGGCAAAGTAAACAATGTTAGTTGTTTTACAATCAGCATAAAAACTAACATTAATGGTAAAACCTAAGTTAGGATGTGTGTATGTTTGGAAGGTACTAATATATTTGCAAGCTGAACAATTCCTACAGGGAAAAATGCCAGTCCTAGTAGACTCTAAACTATTGTTAACAGAGGAAGATCTATAACAAAGATGCTTCTTCAAAGACTTGTTATTCCTAAAAGAGAAATAGGGTGTCCCACCAATCTTCCCTCTGAGTTCTGGTACACAATTCAAAAGTTTCCAATTATCCTTAATGATATCACAAAAATTGCTGATGTCACTAGAATATTGTAATGAAACCCTAAAAAAATATCTGTCGGCCACTGGCGACACAACTGGATCATTACTGAACTGACCAGCCTCAAAATGAGGTTTACACCTACCTTCCCTCCGTGTCCAGGCTTCTGAGATACATGCATCTATCTCAGGACCAGTATAGCCCCTCTCAACACAGGAGACTTTCAAATTTTCAACTATTCTGAAGTTAATATTAGTCCCAAATTAGTTAAATTATTGGCTAGGGAGTACACCTTTGTTCCCTCACAACATATCCATGTAGCCAGAGCAATCCTCAATATCAAAAATTATATCAGGAAATTAAACCTGAATATTTTATTTGTTAACAATGACAATAACAGTTCAGATATCAGGAATGCTTTATGTGTACCAAGTACTTTCAATCCACCACTACATCGCAGCCTACAAATATTCGAACAAGCATGTGACCTTGACTTAAGGTACTTGGAAAAATTTTCTAAGAATGCTACTGTCAAGATAAATGTTAGCAAATATGATTGGGATGAAATGAACTATTTAAGATCACTTAAATAATGGGTTTCCAAACCTGACAAGGGTGGTAGCCTGACCATTATGGACCATCACAAATACGTAAAACAAATGAGTGACATTTTGGTAGGGGAGGCCTACCAAGTAGCTTCCCTTAATGAAGTAAACTTGGCATATCAACAAATACACATGTATTTGAATGATTTATTCATAACAGCTAGAATTGAAGCCAATGTCTTCAGTTATATGACTATGCCTTACCCTAAAATCCAGAGATTATTCAGGATACCCAAGATCCATAAGGATTTAATAAATCCACCAATGAGACCTTTAGTGGATGGTTGAGATTCAGTCACTTATCCATGTGCTAAAATAGTGGATGCTGTTCTGAAAAGATACCTGACAAGTGAGAGTCAAGTCTGCAAAGACTCATTGTCATTTTTAAAGAAAATCAATGACCTTGAATTTAGTGAGAGCTATAATTTTCTCACGATAGATGTAAAAGACCTCTTTACATCTATCCCACACTTGGAAGGAATCAAATGGATTATGGGGATGTTAAGGAAGAAAGGAGCTCCTGATTCAGAGATTTCACTTGTATCTGAGTTGTTGGACATTGTTTTATCAAACAACTATTTTATTTTTGAGAATGACTTCTACTTGCAGAAAATTGGGGTTACCATGGGTTCCCCTTGCAGAGCTGGTTTGGCAAACCTAGTGATGGCATTCTGGGAGACAAATTTTGTATTTAATATGGAGAAGTGCAAGAACCTGATTTTGTTTTATTATTGGTTCTTGGATGACATTTTTATTATGCTGAAAGGGGATTTTGTTGACGCTAACAAGTTGGTGGAATACTTTAATAATACCACATCCTTCCTGAAATTCACTCACAATTTTGATAGTGAGAAAATAACATACCTAGATATTAATCTCAAAAAAGATAGAGGGAAAAATCGATTTTTGTCTAGAATTTTCAGGAAAAGTATGTATTCCATCTCATTCCTTCATTATTCCAGTTGCCACCCTTACCATCAAAAATGTTCAGTCGTTAAGGGCCAACTGTTAAGGGCAGCTAGAATTATTACTTTGAATAGAGATTTTGAGGAGAAATGTAAGTTACTAAAGATCATGTTTTTAGCTCAAGACTATCCCTGTGATCTAATAGACTCACTTACGGAGGAGGTTCAGAATTAGAGAAGGTCAGGCTTTTACACCCCAATTTTGGGTTTAGGGGGAGTACCTGCATCAACATCAAAAGAAAAGCCCGGATTATACCTTAATGTGGATAGCCCGGTTAAAGAAGGTGACTTCACTTTGAGCTTAGTTACCAACTACAATGTACATAGTCACCTTATACAGAACTCGGTTCAAAAAAAATGGGAATGGCTTAGACGGGACTCGACCTTACATAGCAGATTAGGTACTTCACCCAAAATCATCTATAGGAGAGAGTGTAATATTACGAACCTCTTGGAATCTAGTAGTCCACAATAGTTTAAGTTTCCCGGGATGTTTAAGTGTGAATCCTACAACTACTGCAAATTCATTGATGTAGGAAGCACATTTGAGGTGAATGACCAAGTCTTTAGATTAAAAGACAGATACAATTGTAATACCAAATTGTAGGATATTTAGTGAAGTGCCAGTCTTGCCCAGTATTTTATATTGGCAAGATGGAGCGTGAGCTCTGGGAGTGAGTATATGAACATCAGTACGCAATTAATAAAAAGAAAATGGAGAACGGATTGGCTAAATGTAATGGAACATTTCCAAACCATAAATTCAAGTTCAAGATTATCAACCTTGTCAAATACAACATTCAGGGTGGTCTCATCTCCTTAAGACTTGAAGAACTTGAACTTTACTGGGAAACTCACCTCACTGCATACTATTACCCAGGTATCAATGACATGTGCCCGATAAGATGTTTACTTAAATTGAAAAGTTTAACTAGATGGCAGAATCCCCCTTTTAGTTATGTAATATAAAAATTTCTGTTATATTTTTATATTAACAGTATTAATAATATTCATCCTAAGTAGTAATTCATGTTAGTAAATGTAATATCAGGAATATTTAGCTTTTATTCTCCTTAGGGTAACTGTTAGACTGTGTATTATTTATTTATATAATGTATGCCATTTTGAAGAATTAGTGAATGGCATAGCATAGTATGAATGCCACAGAATCAGTAATATGGTCATGCACTGTTATTTAAAATCATGCATTAACATTAGTTAATTCCTTGTATAGCATTTTAGATAGTGTTAACGGTGCCCAAATATTTTATCTGAAACGCTAGCTGAGTTTTCTAGGGCTAGGCGATTAATAATGAATCAGTATGAAATGCTGTAGTAAAAAAGGTTGAAGTATGGAATTTCAGCAGCGCATCACTTATATTATTAATAGTATTCATTAGCGATGTTATGTGATTTTGTTTTGTAGAGAAGAAGTGTTTTATGTATATATAATTTTGCAGACGGTAGAATTACTTAATAGAAATTTTAAAGTAATTTCTTATAGGTAGCTTTATTATTTTACATATTTATTTGTTTTTGTTGTCTAAACTAATACTCAGTAATCCAATGTATTAATGACTGATTTTCTAATCCATAGCTTCAAATGTCTTTGTATATGGATATCAGCATTGTTTTAGTTTTAAACAGTATTGTTTCATAGTGTGTAGAACAGGAAGGGCTAATTTTGTTGCTGATGTCATCACAGCATGTGAGCTGATTAGCTCAAGCACTTCCTGGTATTTTATTAAACTAAAACTTGTATTGTGTATGTATGCATCTGAAGGAGTTTGATTTTATTAAACAAAAAGCGCTTTATGCACTTTAAGTCTACTGGTTTCTTTCTGAAGCCGTTTTCTTTTTATGTTGTTAATTGTACATCACAACCTGGATGGCAGTCAGTTATGTGTAACTGCCATAGTGCTTTTAATAGTTCTGTTGCGTATAGTTTTCCCCCTTATGTGCAGATTTGTGTTCTGCTGTTTGTAGAGTATGTCTGGCATGTACTTTAGTCCAACATGGCTAATGCTTTTGCCTACAAGACAGTTGATGCTTTGGTTCCAAAGCACTTGTATCTTGTGTTTAGGAATGGCTTTGCAAATAACAATTCCTGTTCCTCATTTATATCAGCTTGTAATCACTGATCAGCAGGGTGTGTACATTTGTCATGTGTAATAATTTCTAGTAAGCAGTTGTTCAGGTAATAGGATTTCCACAGATAAGTTGTGTTATGCATGCCATGTTATGGCCTGGCATCACCTGCTGCCATTCTGTGATTGATACAGTGGCCTTGATATGTGCCTGTATTGAAATCATCCCTAACTATCGATAATAGGACATTAGGAATGTGTTGTGCTCATGAATATCCATTCTCTAGCCTCACCTGTTTTTATTATACCTTTTAGACCATATCATCTGAGAATGTGGTTTTAATGTCACCTGTAATATATGGTGATATACCTTTCTTCACATATACAGAGGTTATGGTGAAGGAATAGTAGTTTATGTCTGTTAAATGTTTTATGTACACATCAGTTTGTGCTTCATGGGGGCCATTTCTTCCTCAGGAATATGTGGCCTGATAGACATGCTGTTTTCATTGTTATGATTTGGCCTCATGACATACATTGCATATGGTGGTAGATTTAATTATAGGCATACTGTACCTTATTGCAGCATGTCATACTGAATGTTTTAAGTTTGTGAATTGTGTCACAGTGAGTATGTTATGTACTCATATAGTTGCAGGGATACATATTATGTACTTTCATTCTTGTTATGTGATTCACCTTGACATAGCATGGGATTCATGGATACTGACCCATCAGATGTCATAGAAGACTGCATGCCAGACCACTGCCTGAGCCCTCAGATGATGATGATGATGATGATGACCGTAATGGAGATAACCATGATGATGGTGAAGAAAGACCTGGACCTGCATGTGCCATCATCCCTGCTGCACCTCAGAGGAGATGCCATCCAACACCATCAGCAGACAATTTTCGGGACCATATCTGGCAGCTGACGACTATTGTCTTTTGGACACAGATGAGGGACCTGATGGGGAATTTCTTCCAGGATATGGTACAGACTATGCGGAACTCATTCAGGGAAATAGCCCAAGAGATCTTTCATTATGTTCATCCTGAGCAGGGTGGGCCCTCAGAACTGTAAGTATTATCTATGGGATTCACTTGTGTATTGCTACCACCATAATGTTTGACATGTAAACAATTGGATTGTATAGGCACACTTGTGCATGCATAGCATATTGCTGCTATGCTTATGTGATACATGGTCAAACATATACTGCAGATGTTATGTGACATTTTACATTATATTGCACCTGGTGCATGACACACATTACCACATTAGACATGAAGTCATCATGCCAATGTCCTTGCGATGCTGCACTTGATGCATACAATGCTCCATTTGTGCAGGTGTGGTACTCATTACACATATGTATGTGTGTGTACTCTTATTCATGTTAGGCAGCATATTTTTTATGGCCAATTGCAGCCCTGTATGCTACAGTTATGCATTTTGATACTGATGCAAGAGTTTCACTGTATGCATGTTTGGAATTTACAGCAACTCACAAAGAACTTTTTGCCCATAGTTTACAAATAACACAGTCAGTTGTATATGATTTGTGGATTGCCGTATCATGTCTTTAAAACAACAGGACATATTCATTTGCCTACTTAGCTTTGCTGGCATAGCCTTCTTGATGTGGGCCTGAGCTGTCCACTTCCTTTCCCCCTTTGTAGGTATGGCATATATTGTGCACATATGCATAGTTTCATAGGTGTTTACTAGGCTGAAGATGACATGGGCCTTTTTAAGCCTAAATATGCATTTTGAATCTCTGATAAGTTATGGTACCCTTGATAAGTGTAAGCAGGGGCTTGGAAGATGAAACATTTACAAGCAGGATCCTGAGAGATGAACCATTATCAGGCTACCCGTGTCCATTACTGACATGGGTGTCAAGCCAGGGATGGATTTCCTGTTCCCCAACCAATTATCCAAGTTGCACTTGCATTGGGTTAAGGAGGATCTCTGCTTCACATGGACGGAATATCTGTTTCAGAGATGGGGTAATCTCTGGGATACATGCCTGTCTCTCTAGCAGGTCATATTTATTTCACAAGCAAGGTTTATGTCTTTAGAATGGGTAATTATGGTACTGTTTGTTTTGCTGATATGCAGAAGGTCCATCAGAGTGGGTCTGACAGGTACATGACATGGTATATATTAAACTACTTTTTAATTATTATCCACTATCATATAGTTGCATTATTAGAAGATCAGCTTGTGCCAACCCTATGGCCATTATATTTAGGATATATGCACATAAGTTGCTAGCTATTGCTTGCATTACATCCTTTTTCCTGTTATACTTGTGTTATACATATTACTCAGAGTAATTTGTTGTACTTCATGTGCACAATATGATCATAGTTATATAGCATTAATTATACATTTCATAACTTATATTATCCCATGTCATTGGTGTGTGCATGTGTGTTGGTATTGCTTTCCAATAGGTTCCTGTTAGGCCAATAAAACCTGTGTGTTGCCTCTGACATGGCATATGTCTGTGATGCATTCCATTACACATCTCTTTTAATTCTGTACAACTACTTCTATAAGGAGCAGCCAGTTTGTTGTTTTGCTACAGTACTCCTGTTTGCACTGTGCTTGTCTGTTTGCCAATGGCTGGTATGCATCCCTATCCTGCTTGTCACCATTCTGACGACCCTGTTGTACAAAATGCTGTCTGTGTATCTTGCCTTTCCTTAATGTTTATTTCTGACATTTGTCTGCCATGTTTTGTGATATTTGTTTTATGTGTATACCTGCTGTCTTGCCCTTCTCCTCCTCTTTCCCTCTCATTTAATTTCCCTCTATTCTCAAAAATAAATGAATACAAAATGGTGCCTATTCTCACCAAAAGCAAACAACCAAAAAAAAAAAAACTTGCCTATGCCCCTCTGACTGTCACTCAGATTTTCCTTTTCTGACATACCTTTGTGTGTTCCTCTTCTTCACTCATACACTACTTTTGCTTTTCTGTCTACCTATTTCCTTGAGTGTGTGCATTTTCTTCTGTTGCTGACACATCCCACACTCATCGTTTGCTGCTGCTAGCCCTGGCAAAGTGCCCATGAATGCCCTTTGCCTTTATTATTTTTTTTTATCAGAAATGTTATGGATTCCACTGGATTCTGTATTTTCTGGTGAATGTATTTGATTAGTAATGTTGACATCTGTACTTGTTTGTCGACTAGAGGTGTTGCTCTCTATATGAATTACTTTCACATGTCCTGCAGCTTGCAGTGGCTTTGTAGAATTTCTGTAGCTTTGTTAATGCACATCGTGGTTTATGAGACCATTTTCCTGAATTGTGGAATGGCTGTGATTGCTGGACAGTGTGCCAATGCTGCTGCCCATTTCAGATTTGCGCCCATATATTGTAAGTTCACTGAGGCGTATTTGCATATGGCAGGCTTATCCACAACTTTTGTGCAAATATCGGTGAATTGCACTGGATTCTGTGGACTTTACAGAATCTGGATGAATATGTAATGCACAGTAACATTTAAGTTTCCATGGGAATGGCACTGCTTTTTTTAATCCCGAGAAACATTTCTGTGGTCATCTTGGTAAAAGGTAAGTTTCTGGGTTTCATCCTCCTCCAAAGTGTTTGATAGATTGTTTCACTTCATGATCATGGAGGCGATGGATGAGTTAGATCTTGCAATGAGTACAACAATGCCATTCATGGACTATTTGTTAGGAAGCCTAAATGCTGTTTAACAGAACAAATCCATTTTTTCCAAGTAAATGCTGGGGTGTCTACATGGTTCCATGCTAAGACCCCTGCAATACACTACTTTTTTATCAGAACAACATGCAACTTTATTCATACTTCCAAGACAGAACTATTACAATAAAGCATATGAAAACATCATTCCTCAATAAGAGGTAAGGAAAAAAATACAAAAGGTAAAATTTCTTATACTTAATTAGAAAATTTAAGCCTAGTAGCACATTAGCAGAAAACTGTCAAAACTCAGATCATCCTAAATACTTGCAAACATTCTAATACATTCTTGTACATAAACATGGTATACATCCAATGATCCTTACTGTGTGAACATTAACTAACAGTACATAAACATTGCCCAAAACATACTCAACTCTTGGCTCCTATTACAATTTTTACACTGGCGGCCTCGGTGGTGCAGCGGTTAGCGTTGCCACCTTACAGCAAGAGGTTCTCTGCTTTGATCCTCGGCTGGGGTGCCTTCTGTGCGGAGTCTGCATGTCCTCCCTGTTCCTGTTTCCTCCCACATCCCAAAGACATGCTGTAGGTGGATTGGAAACTCTAAATTGGCCCTAGGTATGAGTGTGTGTGTGCCTTCTGTGGAAGGCTGGACGCCGGGCTGGTAACTTGACACTGTAAAACTCCACTGCCAATCATGAGTGGACAAGTGATCTGCTGTGGTGACCCCTAACCGGGAAAAGCCGAAAGAAGAAGATCTGTCTATGAATGTAAGAAATTAATTCTTTGCTCCAGTCAGCCATTGTTTGCTTTCACAATTTAATATGATACATAATGTAGCAGCTACAGTACCTAGAATTCCCTCTAAAATTGCCTTTGATATCAGGTAACTGTCCTCACGAATCTCCAATGCCCAGAAGCCACTATTTGAAATATATGAGATATGGTTCCCTGATGATGACCTTCTAGAATGATATACTGTTTGACATATAAATGTTACCATCTTATTATCACTCCAACACCATATGAAAACAACCAGCCTTATTTTATTGACATTTCCAGCAGGTGAGAGATTGCTTCAGCCTTTGTTTTCATAATTTGTATGGTGTGTACTGCCAATAATTAAGTAATTTAAAAAGGGTAAATCACTCCATTTGGTTTAATCAAGGACACATATTGCTATTAAAAATCTCAACCAAAACCTTCACTCCTATCTCATTTTTAGTCCATCTTTCCTGTCAACTAATAATCTCTTTATATTATGCAAGAGTTTCTTCCATGAATGAGCTGTAAATACTACCTAATGTCCTCCAGTGCTGTAAGAACTGGCATAAGTTCCCTGGGTTTCCCTGCCTCCTTGCATCTATTCCTGCCTTGTTCCCATATTAGAAAGGATAGTTGTAAATACTGCTGCTAATTTAGAGTTCTAGACTTATTAAGGGTATGGAACTCTTTGCCATATACTTCTGATATGAAGATGATATCTGTTT
Organism: Protopterus annectens; assembly: GCF_019279795.1. Lineage (NCBI taxonomy): Eukaryota > Metazoa > Chordata > Ceratodontiformes > Protopteridae > Protopterus > Protopterus annectens. The sequence goes on from NC_056730.1 coordinate 756,928,298, forward strand.
TCATCCAACTTTCCAAACGTAATAACATGTTATTAATCATAAACTTAAGATTTGTGTTAAACCATAGTCTTTCTATTATGAACTTGTCCTTTTCTTTCCAAATTGCCCTCTAGGGTGAATTTCCATTTCTCTAACCCTCCCATATCACATAACTTATTGAGGTCCCGGGAATGTACCCACCACCTCTCAGGAAGCATCATCCTTTTTCTGCTGATCCTTTGAAATGTCTTCTCCGATATAAAGGTCATGAATAACTTCTCTATTTTACCTATAGATTTTGTTTTAACTATTTGTGCAAGGTGCCTTAAGTAAAAAAGCATTTTATGGAGTAGAACCACTTTAATTATTTTTATCCTATGGAGAAACAAAAAATTTTAATTTGTCCCATCCCTCAAGCTTGTCCTTCAAAACTGTGAATAAAGTTCACCAATTCTTTTCTAAAATACCTGGGAGAGGGAACACCATTGCGATTCCTAAATAAGTTGCTTCTGTGATCACCTTTAATTCCTGCACTAGATTTCCCTGGTTCTTACATTCATACATGCCATATTTAGTGGAAAGAGAATGGTTTTGTCCTGATTTATCCCCAAAACAGACAGGGCAGTGAATCATTGAAGAATTTCCAGTGTTTTGAGGATAGCTTCACTAGAGTATCTAAGCCATTATACTCCACCATCTGCAAACCAGGATGATGTAATAGTTAAATGAAATTTAGTCTGTATAGTGTATTGCTGTAAATCAGTCTGCTACTGATTTGATCATTAAAGACAAGAATATCTTGGAGACGGGGCATTACAGTCTAGTGCCCCTTTTCAGAGAAATGCTCTAAGTATATGCCATTTATTTGAACTAAGGCATTACGTAATGGGTATCAAAGTTGGATTTAACATATAAACTCCTGTGGGATATTGAACTTTTTCAAAACTTCCCAAAGAAAATTGTATTCATTTGTTTATTTATTTATTTGACATTTGATTACTGGGAAAGTCTGACTAGGTATGAGCCCATTTTCAGTGGAGGCCCGGGAAGCAAAGCTCCACAATACGCATTAAACAGAATTTTTTAAAAAAAAATCAAACAATGGTTACAAATATTAAGACAATAACAAAGTGCAACTTGTGAAAACAATAAAAGAAAATAAGCAAACCAGAAGGCAAGAAAATACCATTCAAATGAGTCAAACACTCTTGATGTCTAATAACAAGGTTGCTTTGGCCTCCAACAGGGACTCGACTCATTTGCAGATTTAATAAAAGTTTCACTTAATCAGGCCTACCCTTATGACTTGGTGTCAGACGTTGTTTCCTGTGCTTGAATAAGCCTAGAACTATATTTTACAATATATGGGATAAAACGTTTGCATATATTTTGTACTCCATGTTCAGTAATGAGATAAGCCTATGGGATTTGGGGATTTGTTGTATCTTTACCAGGCTTAGGTAACAGAATGATCATTGCAGCTGATTTTGATTCTGAGATCTTGGCCAGCTCCTCTGCTTTCCTAAATAATTCCAATAAAAGCGGTACTGTTTGTTGTTCATATTCCTTGCAGATTTTCAGTCAGACAGTCTAGCGTGGGGCCTCACTTTTAAGATAATCAATTACTACCCATACTTCTTATAGTGTGATGGGCTTCTTTAATAAGTTAAAACCACTAACACTTGAACGTATTCCAGTTGCTCGAATCAATAAAGGCAGTCCACAAATACGCTTTTATAGATGTCCACTAATTTATCTTTCATCTTCTTGTTAATGATCCTTGCAAAAAGTTTTCTTGACTTAATAGCTTTTTCTCAATAGAATATTTGTATTCTCTCCCACTTTTCCCTCATCCAACTAAACTGAATTGCTTTGTACTCCCATACAAACTGTTTTCTATTCTCTCTACTTACTTTGCTACTACAGATCTCTCAGATTTGAAATTACTCCAACATTTTCCCACATCCATGTATATAGCTTGTACTTGTTCCCATAATTCCCCATCCATTTTTGAAGCACATCAACATTTTCCTTCTTTCTAAAAACAGAGGGTCAACACTCCATTCTGTACGGCGGCTACGTGTCCCAACTTCTTATAGTTGAAATTGGACAATATTATGGTCTAAGATTATATTTGTCTGATGATTTACATCTACCACTTCACCCTGTAATTACCTGTCTAAAAGCCAGATATCAGTCCTGCTAACAATCCTGTGCTGTTGTCCACTATAGGTGAAGATGCATTCCATTGGATGGCTGGCTCTATACAGGTTCATAAGTAGGTAGGTACTAGGCTATCTGCCCAAAGGCATTTAGGACTTTATCAGATGCAAACCATAAATAAATAAATAGATGATATATATATGACCCAGAGACTCCTATTGTGGAATAAAATTAATACATGTTGTAAAAAGTATTATAAAATGTTTACAAACCAGTATAAATATAAATATAAAAAAAAATATATCCGAGCAGATCTGTGAATTGCCATTTAGATTCTTGACATAGCTAAAGAATGCCTTGTGGTTATCTTTGGAGTCTTTGGCAATTTTTCTTTCGAAGCTAGCCTTGGATGATTTTATGAGGGATCATAGTTTCTTTCTGATATTGATCATCTACTGCATCCATCTTGTCACTGTAGTACTTTAAACATGTCCAATCCTTAGGCATTCTAACCCTCCTTGCTGGTAACTTATACAATTCTGCATACAGAACTACACTGAAGTCACTCCCCATAACCAATCTGGTCCTTTCCTTCTGTATTTTCATGACTGCATGGAAAATTTATTCTATATGGTTATCTTGGAATATATTAGGCCTGTAGAACCTCACAATAATTGTCATACTTTCTAAACCTCTAACTTTAAGAATCAACTGCCCTCCATTTTTGTCCTTGTTTTCTTTTAAATGTGATCATCCTGTATCTGTGGATCAAGGTAGCCACTTCTCTTTTAGAGGAGTTGGTCACACATTTACTCCTCCTTCCTTTCAATAACATCAACAATCTTTCTTCTGTTCCCTTTTTGTTTTGGTTCTTGTAAAAGCAAAACATTTGCATTGGTCCCGGCTATCCTCCGCATCACAGATTTCTTTTTAAATGGAGTATCTAATCCTCTGACATTCCATGTCACTAGTTTTGAAAGACCTGACTCACTTTACACCCCCATTAACTTGTGCACCTTCATTCTGCATATCTTCCTGTTATTTATTCTTCTCGTGTATCAGTGTTACCTCCTTTAGCTTCCCTTTCTTGTGGTTAGGGTGAGATGCAGAAGAAAAAGAAAATTAGAAACCAGCAGTACCACAGAGCTATGTAAATGGTACCACACAGCTATGTAAATGGTACCACAGCTATGTAAATGGTACCACACATCTATGTAAATGGTACCACACAGCTATGTAAATGGACAGACTGGAGCAGGTAAGTTGCACAACGACACATTAGTATTTAATAATCATAGACATTATGTATGACCTCATAAAGACACTAGCTATACATGCAGCAGAGCGTAACAAGCCCTCCCAGCACTTCTTGAAATGTCAAGTGACCATGCTAAGTTAACTTGAGCTGGAACACAAAGCATGACAGTAAAAAGTCCTGTTAAGCAGTGCTGAGCATTTCCCCTTCCCAGTAACCCTGATGTTATGTAGTAAAACTATGATCTTAAATTATTGCATTCAAAGGTCCAACCCATTTTAGATTTAAATATTCAAATGAATGCTTCTGTCTGTCCTTGGCACTCAGTTCATCAAATCTATTTTGCACTGTAGAATACAGAGGTGAGGAAGATAATATGAGTGACCATTACTTATCTGATTTCTTTCATCCCATTGATGTAGTTCACCCCTCCTTGTCTCCTGTATAGTTGCGCAAATCAGTCTGCACTTGTTTCATCTCCATTATCTCAAGCATAGAAGAGTCTTCTTCACATCCAGAAGGAGAAAGCAGTTTAGGCCACATATCATCTCCCTCTCTGTCTTTTTCTCTTTCTCTCCTTGAATCAGACTTCTAGTAGTGATCCTTTTCCTATGGTAATGAGGTAGGTATTCCTACTGGATGCTGCCCCTTTTATTCAGCAGGATTTTAGTTGATGTTTAGTTGTGTGGAAAAAACCCAGCTGGAGGATGTTACGCTGCATGTCCCAGGTTCTGTGAATGATCTTGACCTCATGCTTTATTCTTAATAACCATTCCCATTCATCTTCTCCTCCAACCGTCCACCAATATTTTTTTCATCACAACTCTTCCTCACTGTTTTTATCTGTGCCTTTCTTCTTTCTCTCCATTTCAATCCTTCAGAATCTGACAGCCATTTATCCTTCTCCCCTGCATATTTTACAGTCTCTATTACTTGCAATAATCTCCCCTTATAAATTTTTAGGTCCAATTTTTTGTTCTCCAGTTATCTTTCTCTTTCTAATTCTATTTCCCAAGTTTCTTTCTATTTTGGGTTATTTGATAAAGGTATCTCCACCTTTCTCTATATTAACTATTCTTGTCATGTCCATCCCATGCTGACCATTATTTCATTTTTCCCAGTCTACTTCTTCTCATCTCGTACTTCTCCCATAGTTTCTATTTGCATACTGAGTTCTCTAGCTTTGCTTTCTGACCCTCTTACCAAATGCTCTTATCCAATGTGCTCTCTATGGTTCCTTAGGTATTAGTTCTTTCTTTTCTTTCCTCTTTTGTCCTTCTTTACCTGTCACTTGTAATATTTCATCGCAGTTTTGTCATTTTCTAAGCCACTGATAGATGTATGCCTTGGAGTATGCCTTGTAATCAGGGACCCCTATCTCACTTTAACTATTTCCCTGTCATAGATATGATATCATTGTCATAAATTCTTCATTTTGTCATTATTAACTGACATATTACTTATCCACATTTGGGCTAATTGTTCTAATGACATTCACTTTCCTGCACTCGGCTCCTTTACCCTCTTAGTTTCTTACGTTGTTTTCTTTCTCTACTTCCTATAGTTCCATCTCTGCTCTTCTTTTTCCTGACCATTGCTCTCACAGTTATAGTTCTGCATACTTTTGACAGTCTGAGATTACACTGTTCCTGTTAGTAACTTCCTTTATCATTAATTTATTTCTACTAGATCATAACCTTCTGCTATAGTATCATTATTTTCTTAAAAAGTGATTTTCTTTGCTTTTTTTTTTTTGTTTGTTTCTTTTCCTTGGTATGTTGATCCGATTGTCTTGTCCAGTTCTTCTATGAGGTCCTTTTATTTCTTTCTGTTGTGTTTGTTTGCTTCCCTTTCGTGTCATTCTTTGCTTTTAAAACTAGAATGTACATATCGATTTTTTCTAAGTAACTAATCTGAACTACTCTGTTATTGTTTACAATTTCTGACTTTTTTTGTGAAATGTTTTGTATTTACAGAGGCTGAGCCTGAAATTTATCAGCACTGATTACTGCAGTAATTTGTTAAACAAATCTAAGTAAAATAAAAAAATAAGGTCACACTTTAGTCTTTCCTAGGAGCTCCATACTTGTCTCTCCTCAATGTTTCTCCCACTTTTGAAGACCCCCATTAAGAAATTCTCTCTTTGCTGTGAGAGTAAATGTTTCCTAATTTCCATCTTTGCCCTTCAATCATTTCCCTTGAAATGCTTCTTCCTTGCTCACTTTGGACTATTTCTCCCAGTATTTTATCCACATCTTGAACAGTATCCTACCCCTCTTTCTCTTTCCTTATTACATGGCCCATCCAGACCACTGTGTACTCTGTAGAGCTGACTTACAGCTATTATCATCAATGTAGTGTTCTGAAGTAGATAAAATTTAGCTCCTGCCTTAAAAGATTAGGATTAAGGTTAAGATTAGAATTAGGGTTGGTACTGTTCTGGCAGTTTGTCCAGAGGGTTAAGAGTGTGAACTGTAGCTCCTGAGGTACAGGGTTTGATTTTTCCACCCCTGTACTGTATGAACTTGAGTAGTCATTTAACCAGACAATGCTTCCCAAGCATCCATGTAAAGGGACTGTGTGTCCAGTGGGCCTACCTGGATAATAAATGGGTGTTGTTAGAAACAGATCTGTCCATTTAATGGAATGTGAAATCCCTCCCATTTTGCAAGTCACTCCCTGTTGTGTCCTTTTTATCTTCATCCCATGTCATACTAGAACTTGTGTAAACAACATTGCCTCCCTTCTGCCTATGCCTATTAGCATTTTTGGCTGTTTAACTGTAGTACTTTTTAGCTGTTTGGCTGCCCATTGCTCTCACTGTCCAACTCTCTCTCATTGCTCTTCCCTTCATAACTGCCATTTTTCTCTATTAACCCTTTGTCATTTTTGTCTGGATTACCTTTATTTTGGCTTATTCTTTATTTTACGCATTGAGTTCTCCTTTCGTCGTGTCGGCCTGTTTTCCCTGTCTTTGCTTTTTACCATGTGTTCCCTCCCTTGCCTGTCTCTTCTTACCTGTAGTGATCTTTGTTCTCTAATAATCTGCCCAGTGCCTTGTGTGTATCCATACTTACTCTTTTTTCCATTTGATGCCTTTCTTTCCTCTCCTCCTCTTTGCAGTTCTTGCTTTCTTCAGATGATGTTATCTTCCTTAATTATTCATGTGCTTGATTTGCCACTGCCTTTTATTCCCCATATATTGTTCATGAAATTGGCTGTGCTGATTTTGTTACTTATGGCATATACTGTGACACTTTCTGTGTGTTTTTAATATACTTCCCTCTCTCATCTTCTCTTTCATCCTTAGGTCAACAAACCTTTAATATGTCTCAGTTTATGAATATGAAAAAACTATAAATGTAGTACTTTGTTAAGCCATGCCTCCTCTCTTTTAGGCATGAGCCAAACTAAATAGATTAATTTACAGTACTTTTTATGCTATAACTACAGTCTGCACTATAGGTTTTAGGGCCCTTCTTTGTAACTTTAAAGTTGTTGGTGTCACTATTGGTGCAGTCATCATTTTGGTCTAGGCTTGAATGCCCATTGTCTTCAGTCCAGATTGCCTAATGTCATTTTTAATGCAGTGGAATTTGAGCTTTTTATTATTGTAAAGACTTGGTCTATTCCTAATCTTACTAAAACTAATGCTGCTAATGCTAATACTAATACTTGTACTACTAGTACTACTAATACTGATACTAATATAATACTAATACTAATACTAATACTAATACTAATACTAATACTAATACTAATACTAATACTAATACTAATAATATGAGCCAGCATTTAGTCTTCTCTGATTGTCCAGAACAGCTATTCCTTCTCTTTCTCTACTGTCTATCATTCCCTTCTGTCTTTTCATTGTTTGCACTCACACTTCCGGTAACTTTTTATTAGTTTACATGATTCCTGTTTATTTGGTCCATCTGTGTCCATCCAGAGTCCATCTCCTTGTTGCAGGAAGGATCAGGTTGCCCTAATGTCTTGTATATTTTATTGCATCTGTTTTTCCATGTGTACCTCAGTAATTCCTTCATTCTCTGAGCAGCCTGTCACTTTTGCCTTTAGTGAACTCAGCTTGTAACTTTATTTAAATTGTTTGATACACCTAGATGCCCAGTTCTGGTCTCCATACATGGTCCGTTCTGTTTAAATTGATCCTCTCTGTTTCTGTTTCACATTTTCTGTTTCCTTATTTCTGACAAGGTTAGATTCCCATGCAAGACTTTATCAGTCTGTAGCTGTTTCCAGGCTTTCCCTGTTATTTTTTTTCAGACAGGCATGTTGGCTTGCTATGTTTGCGATAAGGAAAAGTGGATCCAGTGTTCTAGTATGAATTCACATTGTCTTTTTCAGTTCATCCCTGACTCGGTAATAAGCTTTTCTCTGCTTCAGGAGTTGGTTCAATAGCCTGCAGTCTCTCTTCCACTTTGACCCCAGAACTAGTGTCTTCTTGCAGAGCTGAGCAGGCATTCTTTTGTTCTTTATGAATGTACCTTAAATGACATGTCCTGTAGTGTCTCCTGGAGCAAGTCTTCTCCATTTTGCATTGATGTTCTTGATTTCTTTGTATACTCCCTCAAGTAAGTGAGGGTCATTTGGATTAATTTGTAACAGAACTCTTGTAATACTTCATCTTGGATCTTTTCAGGTACATCCTGTTATTGTTATATTTTCCTCTCCATAACTCATTTTCTTGGCCATACAGAATAAATTTAAGTCATACAATTCTTCTTCTAGTATACCTATTTTTTCCACTTGCTTTTCCAGCTAGTCATCTATTTTTGCAGCCTGATCTTTGTTGCAAATGTGTCTTCTACCAGTTTTTCTATTGTTTTCTGTTGGCTTCCCATTGTCCCTCTCAATCAGTTCCTATTACCTGTTACTATTTCTGACATTGTGAGCATTCCGTTCAGCTCTTTTGAGATATCCCATGACATTTTCACATGGTTATTGATCCATTTAGTTCACTGGAGTTTACAGTGTCTGTTTATCTTTACTGAGCCATGATCAAGTGTTTTTTTTTTTTATTTTAATTTTATTTTTATTCTCTGTGTTTTACACTGTGGCAAGTGTGGACTTCTAGTGTAAATATCCATACTGATCAGACTTCTTCCAATAATTTAACTCCTGCATTTTTTTCTTACATAAAACAGGAAATAAGGTAACAACATGTTGCATGACCCTTGTTCAATGAATGAACTACTATTAAAGAATCCCAGAACTTCATAGATGATATTGAGGGGATAGCAAGCATCAACTTTAAATAGTAATGTAAAAAGAACAAGGATTATTTCCATTTGGAGAGATGATTTTTTTTGTCTCCTATCTTAACCTTCCCTTTCTGTTTTGATTGATGGATCAGTATTGGCATGGCTGTTGAGGGTATCGTCTTTGCAAACATGAAGCAGTGGCAAAAGATGAGCAACTGCTGTACATGCATGCATGATCAATGATAGTGCAAGTGGGAAAAGTCCATTTACCCCAAGGTAAAATGACGTATGGGTTAATTATATTGCCATATTACCAAGTGGTACAGATGCAGTTGGGTTGGAGGTGCTTTCCTCTACTCCCTCAAAAAATAAATATTCATTTTTTCAGTGAAAGTATTCTTTGCTTTGGCAATGATATTTGCACACAGTTCTATTATCATGTTGTTTCATTGCAGTATTGCTGGAAATGGAATTTAACTATGGTAATAATATTATCAAGTATAGAATATGGAAATATACAACTCTATTAAATCTGTTCCTTAATCTGTCAGTTATAATTGGTATAAAATTATATTTTTACCTAAGCTGCCTCCTGCATAAGATGTCATTCTCCATATACTTATCTTGCTCAGCACGATGGCTCAGTACCATGACCTGCACCACTACTGCCATGACCTGGTGTTTAGTCCTTACTTCTGGTTACTGTCTAGCTTGGATTCATAGATAATTAGTACATTATGCTGTACAAATTAACAGAGATATTAGCAATATGCAGGATGTGGATGATTCATAAACAAAGACAGAGTGACTGTGCAATGGTCAAACTAGTGAGGCATGCAGCTTATGCCTGCACAATAAGAAATAAACAAAGAACTCCATGAGAATGAGTTACAAGAAATATGAAAAAGAAGGAACCCAACATGATGTAGTAATTCAGGAATGCTACACCTGCTAACTCTGGCAGTTAATACAGAGGGCAAAAGCTCTAACGTATTAATTAGCTGCTTCCTATGGCAAGGGTGCATGGTTTGAATCTTTAGACTTCTCCTGTGGTGCTTGTGAGTATCACAGTGCTATCTAGATTGTGTGAGCTAATTAGGTAGGAAGTTCAATACTGAGCAAGGAAAACCTGTGTGTGTGTGTGTGTGTGTGTGTGTGTGTGTGTGTGTGCGCACGCACGCATGTGTGTGTGCGTGCATGTGCCTGTGTGAGTGTGTGTGTGTGTGTGTGTGTGTGTGTGTGTGTGTGTGTGTGTGTGTGTGTGTGTGTGTGTGTGTGTGTGTGTGTGTGTGTGTGTCTAATGCGTATCACTGTCTTCATTTTCCCTGCAGAGGATATACTTTAATGTATACATGGCTTCCTTCTTTGACAAACTCAAAAGGTTAGGTATAAATAATTATGTTACTCAGTGGATAGCCAGCTGGCTCACAGACAAGACTCCTGAAGTTAGAATTGGGGAGCCCACCTCTACAAAGAGGCCAGTCAACAAGCAGAGTCCTTGAGGGATCGGTCCTACGACTGCTCCTTTTTGGCATTTACTTCTCTGAAGACAAGGCCAATGTCAAGAGCTTCTGGCTGACTTAATTTGCAGATTATTACAAATTAAGAGCAGTCATAGAACACCCCACCACCACCTGACACAGACAAATAGCTTCTGTCAGAGATATGTACTAAAATTAAATATCAAGAAATGCATAATACTATCCTTCAGGAAGTTGGGCGGCCACGGTGGTGCAGCAGTTAGTGTTGCACCTCATAGCGAGAGGTTCTCTGGTTCAATCCTTGGCTGGGGTGCCTTCTGTGTGGAGTGTGCATGTCCTTCTTGTGGTCGCATGGGTTTCCTCTGGGTGTTCTGGTTTCCTCCCACATCCCAAGAACATGCTGTAGGTGGATTGGACACTTATATTGGCCCTAGGTGTGAGTGTGTGCATGTTTGTGCCTTCTGTGGAAGGTTGGGTGCCGGGCTGGCAACTCAACACCGTAAAACTCCACTGCCAATCATGAGCAGACAGGTGATCTGCTGTGTGATGCCTAACTGGGAAAAGGAAAAGATCATTCAGGAAGTCATCCACCCTTGGTAACTATCATATTGACAACACACCACTTAGAACTGACCCAGTAGTCTGAGACTTGGGGACACAAACAGGCAGTATTCTAGCCATTGACCTTCATGTGTCTACAATAGTGAGGAAATCATTCTATGCTGTACAACTTATAAACAAAGGTATGGCATCTAAGTCAAAGGAGATTATTTTTTCACTGTATTCACCATTCATCAGACCTAACATTAAGTACATTGCCCAGTTTTTTACACCCTATGCCTGCATTCTTTCTCTTACAGGCTGTTGAGGGGAGTGCTTTGCCTGGTATACAAGGCATTGTCAGACCCCCCTCCCTCACCAATGGACCTCCAGCATTTTTGCAAAAAAAAAAAAAAGCACCAGAATTACATTACCTGTTCTAAAGACTTAAACCTTGCCTGTGATATAAATAGGACCTGCTGGAGAGACAGGTATATACCCCAAAGACTACCCCTACTCTGGAACAGGTACCCCATCCATGTGAAGCAGATCTCCTCCCTAACCCAATTCAAATGTAACTTGGACAATTGGATGGGGAACAGAAAATTCATCCTTGGTTTAGCACCTATAGGTTCATAGGTAGGTAGTAGGCTATCTGCCCAAAGGCATTTATAAGCCTAGCCAGAATGTGTTGGCTTTCGCTGCCCCCTTAAATTGGGTCTCTGTGCCTCTGCCCAGCAGAGCCACTGAAGTGATCCCCGAGGTAAACTTTCTGTTTCCCATCCACTCGTCAAGATTTCTTTTGAAGAGTGTTAGCAAGGATTTTGGGATCTTGTTCCAAAGCAAGGGAAGTCTCTGGAATAGGTATCTATTCCTCCAGCATGTCCTATTTATTGTTGTGGTGAGGTTTAGATTCTTAGAGCGTGTGGCTCGCGGGGATAAGGTTTTCTTTAGGTGGAGCATGTCCATCAATTCTGGGTTGGACATGGCCTTGTATGTCAGGCAGAGATCACCTCTGAGAAGGCGGTATGCAACGGAGTACAGCTGTAATTTCTTCAGTTGAGCTGCATAGGACATCTGTTTGAGGCCAGTGATCCTCTTGGTGAGGTACTTCTGTGGTCTTTCTAGCTGTTGCAGGTGTCTTGTAAGGTACATCCCAAATGGGGCTTTGTACTCTATGATGGGTCTGATGAGTGATGAGTAGAGGGGCACAATGACCTCTTTTGATCTGAATGCGAACCCTTTTGTGATTAGGTGGACCATGTAGAAGGACTTTTTAACCACTTTGGCAATGTGATTATCAAAGGTGAGATTACTATCTACTTGGGTCCCCAGATCCCTTATTATGTCTTCCGTATTTCGGGGACTACCACCTATGTGGTAGTTTGTAGGTACTTTGTTTTTTCCAAAGGGGATGACTATGCATTTTTTGGCATTTAGCTTGAGGCCATGATTTTGACACCAGGTATCCATCTCAGTGAGACCCTTTTGGAGGATGTCTGTGTCAGCCACAGAGTCAATTATAGCCCTTAGTTTGCAGTCATCTGCGAACTTGGTCAGCCATAGTCCTCCTGTGCTTGCCTGTACCTCTGAGAAGTATATGCCAAACAGGAGGGGTCCTAATACTGAGCCCTGGGGAACTCCACTTGTAATTGATTTAGAGTCGGACCTAGCTCCCGCAACTCTCACCATGTGGGTTCTGTCCATGAGCCAGTTGGCAACCCATCTTGTGACGTAGGGTTTTATGTTCAGGCTGGTGAGCTTGTCTATAATACCAGAATGGGGAATGGTGTCGAAGGCCTTTGCGAGGTCTAGGTAGGCTGTGTGTACTACCTTTCCCTCATCTATAGCCTTGGTAACTGTCTCAAAGAAGTCCACCAGGTTTAGGAGGCATGATCTGCCCTTAACAAAGCCGAACTGGGTAGGGTCCAGTGTTTAGAGGTTCCCAATGTCTCTGTTAATGAGTTCCATGATGATGCGCTCCATAGCCTTGCAGACCAAGCTAGTTAGGCTTATAGGGTGATAGTTCCCCGGGTCTTTTGTGGCTCCACCTTTGTGGAGTGGAATAACTGCTGCTGTGCGCCACTCTATGGGTATGTAGCCTGTGGAGAGGCTGAGTTTGAACAGTGTGTTTAGGTGAGGGGTTAGTTCATCTTTGAGCTCATATAGGATGCAGCCTGGGACACTGTCTGGTCCCATTGATGCTGTGTTTTTGGCTTTGGAGAGGGCTGTTTTAACCTGAGTGTCTGTGATTTCAGGGATTCTGCATTCTTCTGGTATGGTTACGGGCCCTCTTGGGGGTGAGAGGGGGGTGAAGTTTGCGCTGAACTTGTCTGCCAGGATGTTGGCGATATCTGTCGGTTCAGTGTATTTTGTGCCATTCTGCATTAACTCTGAGCAGATCTGAGCATTGCCACTTAGATTCTTGACATAGCTAAAGAATGCCTTGTGGTTATCTTTGGAGTCCTTGGCAATTTGTCTTTCAAAGCTCGCCTTGGATGATTTTATGAGGGATCGTAGTTTTGTGCTGATACTGATCGGGGATGTCTTCCCTTCTTGGGATTTTACTCTTTTCTGTACTAGTTTCCTCCTTCTATTGTATAGCTTGTTTATGGCAGGAGTCCACCAGACTAGTTTCCTTTTCTAGGAGGAGTGAGTCTTGGTTTTGCTTGGGATGGCATGAGCCATGCATTCTTGTAGGTGCCCATAGAATGCATTACTAAAGAATTTTGCAGCTTGGACAGCATTATCTTTCAGCATGGGGGCTTTGAAACTTTCCACCTCGGTCTTAAGTAACGTAAAGTTTGCTTTTGAAAAGTTTTTCACGGTGGTTTTCTTGTCCGGGGGTGGGGGCGGAATGTGGATATCCAAAGTGATTTGTTTATGGTCAGATCTAACCAGTGAGGGGTTAACCTCTGGCGTGGCACACCAGTCAACCATGTTGGTGATGACCAGGTCCAATATGTTGTCACCTGTGGTGGGAGTGTTGACCAGTTGAACCAGGACATTTGAGTTTATAAATTCTAGGAAATGTCGGGCAAGGGAGATAGTACTTGAGTAGTTCTCCCAGTTAATGTTTGGATAACTGAAATCACCCAATATTAGGGTGTTTGGTAGGGCCTTTGTGTTTCCTAGTGTTTCCAGGAATGTGGAATGGGGGTCCTGGGACATGGTGGGTGATCTCTAGCAAGCTACGATTTGAATTGCAATTTTGCCCATTGTTAGTTGCACGTGGATGATCTCTGAAGCATCGTGCTGTGCCACTAACCTGGAGGTGTGGGTATCCTTGATGAATATGGATATGCCCCCTCCTTTTGTATTTTGGTTTGGGTTCTCTAATGCACACAGGCAGCCTGTAAATGGTTCATCTCCCAGGCCCTTGCTTGTAAATGCTTCACCTCCCAAGCTTCTGCTTGCACTTTTCAAGGGTAGCAGAACTTGTCAGACAGTTGGAATGCATGACTAAGCTTAAAACGGACTTTATGGTTGTTAGCCAAGTACACACGTATGAATCTAAGAACCTATGAATGATTAAAATGACCACATGGACACTGGCGTATACTCATTCTTAATACCATGATTCATGTTATTCATTGGCAGAGATGCCAGGAATAGCAGCAATAGCACAGCAGCGTGCGTTGGAAGCTATTGTTGTATCCTGTACCCATAATGCAGTGGGTCACAGCCCTCTGTGCCACATGAGTAGGTACAAAATGCACCTGGCATACCACCAGTTCACAGTCAAGCAGACTGTGGATCACTTTCATACAGGTGGGACCACAGTAAGTGATCTAGCAGAACTGTGTCACAAACATGTAGAATCACATTAAACTTGTGATATGTTTACACCTTTGGATACACCTTTGGATACAAAGATTTGTATAGCCTTAGTCACTATAGCTTCAAAGATCTTCTACTGACAGACAGGAGACATGTTAGAGATATTGCAAGTGTCAGACTTATGAACTACAAACCATTTCCTTGATATGCTGCCGCAACATGTGGGGTGGGGGAACATTATCTGATTCTCTGGGTATCAAAGGAGATAAAGAACACTATGTGGACTGCTTATGATATAATCCATCTCCCTGAGGTCCTGGGAACAATAGATTTCACACATGTAGTTATCAAGGCCCTACCTAGTCCAGAGGGCTTGTGATACATCACAGGGAGGGTGGCTACTCCTTGAACTGACAAGTAGTCTGTAATGCCCGGTATAGTACAGTACTTTTAATTTGACCAAGTACCACCTAGGTAGTTTACAGGATTCACATATTTGGCACAAATGACTGGTGCCAGAAATATGGCCTCAAGCTGCATACCAAAAAATGCATCATCATCCCCTTTGGGGAGAGTGGCATTCCCAAAAATTATCACCTTAATAACAACATCCTAAGCACACAATCAGTTGTGAGGGATTTGGGCACCCAGGTTGACAACAACCTGAATTTTGACCACCATGTTACTTCCGTTGTTTGGGAAGCTTTCAACATGGCCCAATTCATAAGTAAGGGTATCTCATCCAGGGACAAGGAGGTCATAAAATCCCTGTATTCTTCACTTATAAGGCCCATTATTGAGTACAATGCCCCAATCAGCATGTACCTTGCGAAGCACATGTAGCAGCTGGAGTGACCACAGAGGTTACTCACCAGGAGAACTGAGGGCCTCAAAAATCTACCATACACAGATAGGCTAAAATCCCTATCCCTCTACTCAGTTTCATACAGACTCCTCAGAGGTGACCTCTGTCTGGCATACAAGGTGATCTCATACCCTGCCTAGGTGAGACTCCTGCATATCAAGAAGTCAAGTTCCACTCAAGTAACCCATATGCATGACCTCAACCTGGTCTGTGACGTCAATAGGACTTGTTGGCAGGACAAATTTGTGTCTCAGAGACTCCCTCTTCTGTGGAATAGACTCCCTCTCCACATCAAGCAGAGTACCTCTTTACCCCTGGAGAACTGGATGGGAAACAGAAAACACATCCTGGGATGCCACCTGTGTCCCTGCTGGACAGGGGCATCAGGTGATGCCTTGTCTAAACATGGGCTAAACTCTTGGCTAGGCTTATAATGGTCTCAGGGTAAATAGCCTAATAACTTTTATTTTTTTTTATTTTTTTTATTTTACATTTGTTGACCGGGCTAGTCTAGCTGGATATATGTCCATTTTCAGTAGAGGCCCGGGGAGAAAAGCTCCAAGTATTAATACATAGTTTAATAAAAAGTAATCATAAAAGTAATTACAGCTAAAATAGTAAGAAGGAAGTCAAGTAAAAAGATTTTTTTGAGGAAATTGGGAGATTAATAACACAATAGTCTTACACATAAGTGAGATATAAGATCCTACATATGATGTCATGGGCAAAGCATAGTACTTTTTATAAAGTAACATAATTAGAAAGTGTAATGAATAGACTGAGGATAAAGTAAGAAAGGAAGAGAAGGAAAGATAGGAAAGGTATCTGAGTTAGAATAGGATGAGTTTATGGATTTAATTATCTTCCTAGTGAGATATAAGATCCTGCATATTATGTCATGGGGAAAGCATAGTACTTTTTATAAAGTAACATAATTAGAAAGCATAATGAATAGACTGAGGATAAAGTAAGAAAGGAAGAGAAGGAAAGATAGGAAAGGTATCAGAGTTAGTAAAGGATGAGTTTATGGATTTAATTATCTTCCTAGGGCTAAATAAAAGAGTTACTTTATGAAAGAGAGGCAGAATTTACACCTATGAAAGAGTTGGAGAAACACTCAGAGATAACTAGTCAGTGGGTCAGTTCACTATCTTAATGTATAGTTGAGGGGCTAGGAGACCTCAACTGGGTTATTGGGTAAAGACGGGAGAGAGGGGAGGGTAGGGAGACAAGAAAAGGAAGAGCAAGGCTAGTCTGGGTTAATGCAGGGGCATATCCATTTTTTATTGAGATACTTTTTGAGATTCTTCTTGAAAATAGGAAGAGAAGTCAGAGATGAGATATCAGAGAGTAATTTGTTCCATAGTTTTCCAACTGAGTTGGAGAACAAGCTATTTCCTGCAGAGTTATTAGTTGTAGTCCTGTTGATCAAAAGTTTGTTAGAGGAGCGTAGATGTTGCAGGTTATAATAAGGGGTAATAAGGCTGGTGAGTATTGGAGTTTTAGTGGGTTGGTACAGGGTTTTGTGAGCTATTATAAGTTGTTGTAGTACGATCTGATTGTGAAGTTTTAGCCAGCCAAGTTGTCTTAGACTGAGGCAGTGATGGGTCCTAAAAGGAGATCCGGTAGCAAATCTCGCAATGTTGTTGTTCCTATGATCCTATGATGCTAAGTATGACCTATATTCCTTCCTGCAAGGGGGACTTCCCATATGGTCACTTGGTAAATGTATGCATGTGTTAGATAAACTGGTCTATGCATACATGTACCATGCAAGCAGTGGGCAAGCCACGTATGATATGCTGTGTGCTGACATTGCCATATATGCCATAAATCCCTAGTTGCTAACACCAGTACACAAGCCCCTATGCGTGTAGGAAATAATCTGACCTGGAAAAGCAAAATATAGTAGTGCATGTATTTAAATTACTGATGGGTCACTTCCACTATCTAGGCACCTCAGGAGGGGCACTGTAATACAATCCAGACATATGCATCAGTATACTTGTCAACACCATGTTATACAATATGGCATTATGGAAACAAATGGAACTGCAAGTTATTGTCATTGCAGGGCTTTCCGTGCTAGCCTTGGAAGCTACAGAAAGACAAGATGAACAGTCAGGACTAGAAGATGTAGAACAGTACAACGACTTAGGCTCTGTCATGTGCAATACATTGCAGCACTTGTAAAGAGGAGGTGTTTACAATTATGGTCCATGACACAGATAGTGCAGAGCAAATGAAGCATGCATTATCACACTCAGTCTATCCAAGGCAGTGCATGGACTGGCCACAGTGCATTAACAATGCTATGCCTGCATTGGTTAGAGGGAACAAATTGATGGGTGAGTACAGCATTATTGTGTGAGGTAAGGTCACAGGCAGTAATATAGTATCCATGTAGTTTGGGGGTTAATGTGTAGTCAGGGATCACATCCTCAAGCCATGGACTACAGCTGCCATGATGTGATACATGTCTTAATGTGGTCAGTGGTAGGAAAGTGCTAGAATTATGGGAGTATGCATATGCACCCTGATGGGGAGTCTGGTGAGTTAAGTCCTATGAGTATCTTTGCCCATGAGCTGGATGGCACCTTTCAGTCTATGTCACAGCATATGGCCTTGGAACCTCATGTCCCTTCTCATGGTTTTATACGATCATGGTTTGAACCCTCTAACCATAGGTGGATGGTACCATGATATGCCAAATTCCTCTATTTTGAGTTTTTATATTTGAGTTTGTTTATACATACCTTTACTTGTTTTTAATTTCTTTACTGTAACTACCTTAAAATTCTATAAATACTTGTTGATATGTATGATGATTACTTGAAATGTATGATGTATAATTGTAACTGTAACTGATGTTCCTTGTATACTCTGTATATACTTGCTCATGTGATGTGACACCATGACTTGTAATCATTCATAGCTTCATAGGTTCATAGGTAGGTACTAGGCTATCGGCCCAATGGCCTACATAAGCCTAGCCAACAAGGTTCTCTGGCTTACGCCACCCAAGAAAGTTATTTTCCTGTGCCACTGTTGAGCAGAGACACAGAAGTGATCCCCAGAGTGTATTTCCTATTTCCCATCCACTCATCAAGATTTTTCTTGAAGAGTGCTAATGAAGAACTTTGCTTGACATAGATGGGTAGCCTGTTCTAGAGTATGGGAAGTCTCTGGGATAGGAATCTATCCTGCCAGCATGTCCTGTTTATTGTGGTGACAATGTTTAGGATTGGGATTTCTATAGGTGTAGCATGTCCAACAGCTCTGGGTCTGACATAGCTTTATATGTTAGGCAGAGATCACCTCGGAGTAGGCGATATGCTATGGGGTAAAGATGGAGTTTTTTGAGGTGGTCAGTGTAGGGCATTTGTTTGAGGCCAGTAATCCTCTTTGTGGCCTTTCCAGCTGCTGCAGATATCTTGTGAGGTATATTCCAAAAGGGGCGTTGTACTCTATAATGGGTCTAATGAGTGTCGAGTAGAGGGGAACAATGACCTTTTTTTTCCTAGATGAGAACCTTTTTATGATGAGTTGTGCCACAGAGAAGGACTTCTTAACTACTGTGGTGATGAGACTATCAAAGGAGAGACTACTGTCCACCTGGGTCCCAAGGTCTCTTATCACGCATTCTGTATTAAGTAGATTGTTGCCTATGTGGTAGTTCATGGGTACAGAGTTTTTACCAAAGGGGATGACACTGCACTTTTTGGCATTGAACTTGAGGCCATGGCTCTGACACCAGGCATCTGTCTCAGTGAGGCCCTTCTCTAGGATGTCCACGTCATTTGAAGACTTGACTATGGCTCCTAGTTTGCAGTCATCTGTGAACTTCATTAGCCAGAGGCCTTCTGTGTTAGCCTGTACTTCATAGAAGTAGATGCCAAGCAGGAGAGGTCCCAGGATGGAACCCTGTGGTACTCCACTTGTCACTGCTTTGAGGTCAGATTTGGAGTCTGCAACTTTTACAGTGTGGGTTCTGTCAGTGAGCCAGTTGGCAACCCATCTTGTGATGTAGGGATTTATACCTAGTTTAGAGAGTTTAACTATAATTCCAGAATGGAGAATGGTGCCGAAAGCCTTGGCGAGGTCAAGATAGGCTGTGTGAACCACCTTACCCGCATCTACGGCTTTGGTGACTGCCTCAAAGAAGTCAATCAGGTTCAGGAGGCATGATCTGCCTTTCAGAAACCCGAACTGGGTGGGATCCAGAGTTTGGAGGTTACCAATGTCTTTGTTTATGAGTTCCATGATGATACGTTCCATGGCCTTACAGACCAGACTCATCAGGCTAATAGGTCAATAGTTCCGGGGATCAGTGGTGGCTCCCCTTTTGTGGAGTGGGATAACTGTTGCTGTGTACCATTCAGTGGGCACAAAGCCTGATGTGAGGCTATTATTGAACGTGGTGTTTAAGTGGGGAGCCAGTTGTTCTGAAGTTCATGTAAAACGCAGCCTGGGATGCTCAATCACAGCCAATAAGGCAAAACAACGTACCCAAAACACTAGTCATAGGGTCATACCTGCCTGGACTACTAGATCAGAGATCTCTTCCATGTCTCTTTTCATGTAGTCTAGGGAGGTACGTCTCAGGTTATTCACACCAACATGGACAATGACAGAGTCATATTTGTACTTGTTGTGAAGTGACCTGAGTACATGGGTTATGTGGCGGATCCTGGCACCCAACAGGCAGCTGACAGTAACCTTCTCCTTGTTTAGCCTGGTGAGTGGGACATCAGTGTGCCTGACTATAGAGTCACCTATGACTAGTGTTTTGGGTATGTTGTTTTGCCTTATTGGCTGTGATTGAGTGGCACACTGAGTCTGTGGACTATGTGTCATTTGGGTTGTGCTGGGTATGGAGGTTGCTTGTGTTTCTGCTTTGGAGGTCTCTGTTGCTTAGACAGATTATTATTGAGAGCCTCCGCGAATGTTTTTGTGTTACTATGTGTGGATTTTGGTGGTGTAGATTTAGTGAGACTATGTGATGATTGTGGTGTGGTGCAAATGTTTACCTTCTCCTCATGACTGTCAAGTTCAGTCTTGGTTGTAGAGAGCTTTACCTCAAGTTTGGCTAGATAAGTGCATCTCTCACAGGTTGTAGTGTTGGGTGGTAGGAGGAGAGGGTTGTCTGTGTACATGAGGCAATTTCTACATTGCCTCAAGATGCCCAGATTAATCAGATAGATGGGAGAGAACACTGGAAACTGACCCTTGGACATGGCTGAATAAAAAATTATTTTCCTCTAGATAAGTGAGGAAAGTGAGTACAAGAGCTGTTTTTCTCTAAGCAAGTGAGAAAAGTAAGTACAAAAATTGTTTTCCTCTAGTTAATGAGGAAGATTGAGTGCTATAGTAATTAGTAGCTTATTTAGTGCTTACAAGTTCTGACCAAGTGCTGCACATGAATAAGCAAATTTAAGTGCTAAAACTAAGAATCTGTATCTGCACTAGACGAGTTACAGGACAGAAACAAGTGCAGATGCAGGCTTTCAAATCAGAAAGTTGAGAGAGATGAAGAGATTGCCCAAACGACCAGTAACTATAATTTCTGGGCCAGAACCACTCCTTATGGGGTTGACAGGTTACCTAGTGCTAACCACTCCCACTGATAAGCTAGAAGGCTTCCCTCCAACACAGAAAGGCTTGGGGGCCTCAAACGCTTACATACAGTCCTGGAAACAGCAAATCTGTATCTGGAACACTAGTTACAGGAAAGGTAGGAAACAGGCTTACAGTTTTTTTTTTTTTTTTCTGCAGAAAAGTAGCAAAAAACAGTAGTAAAACAATTCACATGCAGTGCAAGCTAGCACACTTGAGTATGTAGCAATATTAGACCAAACACAGTTTAAAAAATGCAATTAAATTAAAAAGGACTAAAAGCAAGTGTAGAAAGAGTTTATTAGGTAGAATGTGGTAAAGAGATGGGACTGGGGGAGTGTCCCAGATCAACTCTACAGTGGGCGGGCAACTGCAAAAGCCACCAAATTTAAACTACAAATCAAAAATAGGAAGGGTGGGTGGGACAAAACAGTTTCAACAGAGATCTAAGCAACAATTAACAAACTCTATAACCAAAAAAATATATATTCAGCTCTGTATATTTGCAAACAGCCTGGAAGGCAGTCTCTCAGAACACAGGCACCGGCAATTAAATGCAGGCTGTTACATTCTTGGATATTTTCTCTCTGGGTCTGCACCGAAAATAGATTTCTGACCCAGTGGACTTTCCCAGATACCAAATGTCAATAGATATATATAAAGAAATAAATAGTATGATTGTAAGCAGTGTCGAACTAAATGGCACAGATGGTTTACATTTTGCTAACAAAGGCCAGTTGACAAGGTGGTCCTGCTAATGATACTAGTTAGCACCACTGAATGTCAATCATTTCCAGGCATGATGCTCTGTCTATACATGTCAACAAGCATGTGACCTGTATACTCATGCATATGACATGTGTACCCCACAAGACCACAGTGCAGCAATATGACCATACTATGCTGCAGCACTGGAGCACTATATTACCTGACACATTATGCACAAAAAAACATTCCTGTGTTTAGATCTACAACTTTGTTCCTGGAATGGAGCGGATTAAGTGGCCCTGGCTAATTTGGGTACCAAAGAATGCATGTCTCCAGCTTTATGTATAAGGATCAACAGGATTTGCTTGGTTTTCCTGCATGGGACATTCACTGAGTGCCTGTTGTACAATTATTAATGGCGGCTCATTGAGGAATGAAGATACCTGTCATGGGCCAACATGAATCCTGAGTGATGTCACTGGCATCCCCTATTCTGGTCAGTAATACCAGCAGTGATACAATGACCTGAAGTAGCTTCATCCTGACCTGTCTTACCAATGGGAAGCAGAGGTTCAGAAGAGGAAGAGAGAGAGATGTACTGTAAACATTATTTCAGCACCTTCTACTATCCTGACTGTTGTACAGTTGTACAGGTATACTTAACAATATGTACATTGTTTTCCAGAGGCAAAGAAATGGCAATAGAATATGGCTGTCTGACTCTGCAGAAGATGGTAATTCATCTTCAGGTAGCTGAATGCCTTTGTGCTATGTGGAAGTCCAGTTAACATTTGCACACGTTATTCTAATACTTATGTCTGATGATCTCTTCATATTCTGTCATTTTTCTACATATTCAGGAAGGAAGATCTGGAGTGGCCTTGACCACTTTGGTCTCTGCCTGCCACTGCATCTGGTGCTGGGTTGCCAGGTTCTTCCAGGTCCACCTATCAGTTTTTTTGGGGGGGCACCTCTGCTGGAGGTGACCTATGGCAAACACTGTTGTCCTCTATCTCTCCTTCTCATGAAGGGAGTAATTATTCTCTCCTGAATAAGGACAGTTTTTTTTTTTTTTGTTTTTTTGTGATGTAGTGGCTGGACACTGCTGAAGTGCTCTGGCAGCAGGAAACCTGCACAGGGAACACTGAATACCATTGATGGTTAAGTGGAATAACCAGCAGTCCCTATATTTTGTTATTCACTAGGAGCAACTGGCTCATAGTATTGGAAATTCAGGTGGGTAATAACTGGGTTTGTTGTCCACTGGACCAGCCTGGCCAGGAACCCTTCTTCTCCCCATCCTGTTATGTTCCCTCCCTTAGATGTCATTCCCCATTCATTGCTCTTTATCAAAACCTCCTACCACCATTTATCCACACTCAGTGTATATATGTCCATGCAGTGTCTTCCCAACTTATGCCTATGCTACTTTTGTCCGTTTATGGCCATCATATTTGTCTCTCTGGCCTTGTCACCTGCCCTTCTCCCTATACATCATCCCCAGACATGCTTTAGTACCTTATTCATGTACCTTCTATTCTATGATGTACAAAAGGGGCTCTTTTTCTACAAAAGCTATACCCTTCCTTCCTTCCGCCCATCTATCATACCTTATGGCCACCCTTCTGTGTTTACCTATTCTTGCTGTTCTTCCTTTTCCTACTTTCATACCTATCTACCTACCCCATTTTTTCCCATTTATATCCCAGGCAGAGTTGCCAGTGTACTGTGCACTCCCACATTGGTCTTTCTCTATTTGCCTTTCTCTATTTGCCATTATGTTCTGTTCTTGTACTAAGTGGGTGCTAGATGCAGCTAAACATCACTATATTATGCATATTAACTAGGCTGTGGTAACTTGTCTTAGCTGAGAAATCTGCCAGATTGACCACGCAAAATTCTAAAGTGCTGATAGTACAGTACTGCACCTTAGTGCTGTCTGTCCTGTTACCTCTTTGACTTTTTTATGTGGCCTTTTATGCAGGTACTACCCACTGCCTAATACATATTGAATCAGCTTTGTGAGACCATGTTAACTTTTAAAACAATGCACCTGTGCATCTGTTGTCTATGAATCACAGCCATTGTCTGTACTGAGTACTCCTACTCTTATCATGTCTTTCCTCAGAGTACTCCAGTATCATTCTCAGAGCATAATAATTAATTAACTATGAGTATATTGTGTTTAGCTTGGTCCTTGTCATAGATGACAAATTTCGACAAAGCAGTCTGCTTACCTAATTTATAAACAATAAATAAATGTGTGACAATAAAATGTAAAATTTGTAATACAGTGTAATGTACTGTGTGACTTGATAGTAATAATTTTTCACTCAATCCACCTGTTTCTCAGAATATATCACTCTTTGCTTGCAGACTGGATGAGCATGGTTATGTCTCTTCAATAAATTCAAGTTGAGTTTTAGATACTGCTGCCTTATACTATTTCACAGTTGTAGCGAGGTCATTGGATGGCCTGTGCAGATTCCTTAACCGGTACTTCCTAACTCCCAAAAGAAGACTAAAAAATAAACACTCTTCCATAAGTTGAGAAGAAATAATGGTACTTACGTATTATCGCAACCAGATTTTTGCAATCATAAGAGTTGCTTCCCGATGTTTAAATGTAAGCACTAAAGGGATGACAATGTCACACAAAGTGTTTTCTGTCACACTGAAGGTTGTCTTAGACAGGGTTATCATTAAAAAAATTGCAAAGTTAATGTAGCTGTTTAGGTATGCACTTTCACGCCGGCATGTCATGTGCCTGGCAGTAAAATGCATACACGCTTCATCTGTGAGGGCTGCTGTCTTACTCACTGTAATTGCTTACCCATCTCCCCCACATAAAGAGGCACACACACACACACACACACACACACACACACACACACACACACACACACACACACACACACACACACACACACACACATGAATGATGCTTTCACTCCAATTTCTTTTCTTTTTTTTTTTTTTAACAAATGTCAGACATATGCACAGGTGCAAACATCTCACAAACTCCAAGAAGAACCACTTCAACAGGCAGTAACATGTTTACCATAGTGTTCTTAGTAGCTTGAATCAGGAACCCATAATCAGCTATCGACATCATCCACCCTCAGTTTTTACAAGCATTACTGTATGGCAACTTTCACATTGCAATGCTAACTGTCCACTATGTTTACACATTTTGAAACAAGTCTTACTTTAGCAAAAACATCATGCCTGTGTCTGTGTTTCACTTCTCTGTGGGCTTCCCTCATCACAGTTGAAATATTCCATTCAACAGTAACACTGCTTCCCTAACAATTCAAGTGTGCATCCGTAATGCACGCCAAACAGGAAGAGAAGTTTTTAAAGATTTTCTGTCATTGAAGGTAGTGCAGAGGTTTTTTTTGTCAGCAATAATGACTTTCAACAACACTTTGCACTGTTTCATGCAGTCGTCTGTATTGAGGAAAGCTAGATTCACAACCGCGAAAATCTGGTCGCGATAATACGTAAGTACCGAAATAATGAAAGAAAGAAAGAAAGATGCTCTACTTCTGTTTTGAAACTGTCACAAGGTCCTTGCTACTAGTGTAACAAACAGCTTACTATATTACTCATCGCACACTGAGGCCTTCAGCATTTCATCCATAACAGCAGATGCACCATCAGCATTCATTTATTAAGCCATTGCTGCACTCCTGCACCAGTGACATGTGTTAATCATGCCCCCCTAACAGTTTGCACCCAGGGCAGCTGTCTTCTTGCCATGTCCTACATACAGACTGGTACTATTTCCCTAGTGTCTAGAAAGAGTGGGGCAATGTATCAATGAGGTGACTGATCTTAATATGATACACTGCATAGCTAAGAAAATGCAATAGTGGAGAGAAAATTAGATATTCTGTAAAAGAGATATTTTTCAATACACAAAATCTCTCTTTTGGTTTTTAAATCTTCATTAAACTTTTTTTAAAGTGCTTTACTGAGATTATATTTTGTACCTTTGCACCATGGAATGTGGAGCATAAAGTGCCAACAAGCATTTTCATCCCATGGTACATTTTTTTTTAAACATAATTTAAAAATGGAAACTCTCCTTAAGCTAATGTCACTGAAGAAAGACAATAAACTTTAACTGCTCAGAAGAAAGTGTGAGGTGCAGCCATAGGCTATCTGGCATACATTAAAGTCCTTGGACATACCTCACATTGTCCCTAAGGTGATATCGTTGAGGGCTACACTAAAATTATTTGGATTGTGGTTTAACAAAAAGGGTTCAAAGCCTTTTTTGAAAAAAAAAAAGGAACTCAAGATGTTGCATGATACAAGTTAAGCAGAGGCGGCATATCTAATGTTGGGTGAAGTGGGCTGCTATCTGAAATTCAGCATTTTAGAAGGAATGATGTTAATGTTGTGGTAGCATAGTACAACATTCAAAAATGAAACAGAAACTGTATTTACTACTATGGCTAAAGTGCTAAAGAGCTTTGTGTGTGTCAAGCTAGTCACTTATTAGACATGTGGCAAGTGACTTGCTACAGTTTCAGGTAGATCAGAAGACGTTTTTTGTTCTAATTTTTATCTTTTATTCCCTTAGTTTATAATTGAGGAGGGTGCTAGATCAGGGAACTGCATAGGGCACATGATGACTAACTACAGTTGTGCTATGAAGCTGGCCACATTACTTTTAATGCTATCTTTCATAAGGAAAAGCAGTTTCTACTGCATTTTATGCTTAGCAGACAGCAGGAAAGGAATGATGTGGGGACATAATAAGTTGAGGGGGATACTAGATCAGGGAACTGCACAGGGCACATGATGACTTAACTACAGTTGTGCTGTGAAGTTCACCACACTACTTTTAATGTTATTTTTCATAAGGAGAAACAATTTGTACTGCATTTCATTTTTTGCAGACAGCAGGAAAGGAATGATGTGAGGACATGACAGGAGCAAAAAATTAGGGGAAAAAAATCTTCAAATGTGTTAATTCAAACTAATCTTTGATAATGAGGTAGTAATTCAAGTAGAATGTTTCATGCAAACCCATGAAATAATGTGCTTGTGTGTATATGTATGCATGTATGTGTACATATGTAAGCAGGGATCTAGATAAGTGGATGTAATTTTTTTTCACAGTTGTTTTTATTTCTTTCTTGAAGCATTTCCATCAGAATGTCAGTAGATTCGTAAAGTTAAAAGATGAGTCAAGGCCGTGGCTTTCAGAAAAAAAAAAGGTTGAGAAATGTCTCGTCAACTGGTCATAAAGCACAGCAGAATGCTATCAGTTATGTGTAAATGTTATCAGGCAGACTTGAAGAAAGCTGTTACTTGCAACTGAGATACAAAACTGAGATGTATATCACATTACTGTGAAAAGGGTAAGCTTTCAGGAGAAGAGGGTCTAACATTTCATTTATTCTGCTATTCCGTTCAGTGCTTCACCTGGTTACATTAGTCAACACTTTAGCAGATAATGTTATTATTTTCCTTGTATACAGAACAAAACACATTATGGATCTTCTTATTTTTGACAAGACATACAGTAATACTTGAGCTCACTGATTTTTTAAGTCTCTGTCATGACTACCTTTAATATTTTGTACATAAAATACAAAATGAAATATTTGTATACCATTCTTCATACACATCTGACTGTTCATGAGCGCTTCCTAGCAGCTTGTTCGATTATGCTTCATAATCAGTTGAATAATAAATGTAATCATTTTATATGCAGAGGTACATGTACTTTTCTTTTCCTGCATTTACCATTTTAAGTAACTCTACCAGCCAACACTGAAAAATAAAATATACTATGCCTACTAGGACAACAGGAGATCTGATTTGGCATCCTTTTGCATATGAAGAAAGGTTTTTGGACCTTTATAAGACTTCATTCTTATATACAAATGTTGCATGGACACCTACATGGAATTAGCGATTACTGGATATAAATATGTATGAGAAAACATAAAATACACACTCATCCTTTCATGTCACTTAAAGGATTACAAAATGATTGCAGACTGTTTGGAATTTTTTACGCCATTGCTTATCTCTAGATGTTTGTTGCCTTGTTTTAATTTAAGACTATGTTTGTTTTCATTCAGTGGAAGAGAGGGCGGCTACTGTGGTGCAGCGGTTAGTGTTGCCTCCTCAAAGCAAGAGGTTCGATTCTCGGCTGGGGTGCCTTCTCTGCGGAGTCTGCATGTCCTCCCTGTGGTCACGTGGGTTTTCTCCGGGTGCTCCGGTTTCCTCCCACATCCCAACAACATGCTAAAGGTGGATTGGACACTCTAAATTAGCCCTACGTGTGTGTGCCTTCTGTGGAAAGTTGGGCACCAGGCTGGCAACTCGACACTGTAAAACTCCACTGCCAATCATGAGCGGACAGGTGATCTGCTGTGGTGACCCCTATCAGGGAAAAAGCCAAAAGAAGAAGAAGAAGGAAGAGACAAATAATTTCTTTAGTTGTTCACAGTCCAGATGCAAAGAAACACTTATTTAGATCATGACTGCACACATGCATTTGTTAAGGTGAAGCATCTTTACAGCTTATGCAAAGCAATGCTGCTTATGGTGTTGAACTGTATACATGTGAAATCAGTGTTTTGTTTTCCTGGACCATGGCCAGTTTAAATAAAAGCTCTCCAGAACCATCCTAGCCTGCCCTGTATATGAATTTCAAGTTCAGTTCAGGATTCATGTGCCCAGATTATTTCACCACCGCCAGTATTTTATGTGTCTGCACTCTGCATCTGCTTCACACACAGCTAGTGCATCACTGGACTCTGCCTTGTGCCCATACTTCTCAAATGACCAGATTTTCACAGAATGTCCAGACTTTTGCCTCAAAATGTCGAACTGTTCTTCATAAAAGTTTTGATTTTGTAACAAATGACTGGGATGGTCTGGAGAATAAAATTAGTAAATAATGTCATAAATTTGAGTTTCAGGCTGCATTTTAATACATACCCTGCTATTCTAGCAAGTTTATAAGAGCAATATTTAAAATCTACCCTTATTTTGGGCTTTTGTACCCCTATTATTTCAGGCTTTGTTTAGACTTCTTGGGCTAAGAGGTTGAGAGGTATGCTTGTATCCTTTTCCCATTTACACCCTCCACAAGACTAGGGGTCTGGAAGTTGAGTTTGGTATGAGTTGATCCTTACATCCAGTGTGGTGCTGGCTTTAAATTTATTTGGTTGCTACTCAGGTTCTCAGTCAACAGATATCCTATACAATATTCTTAGTGGAATACAGTGGAGTTTAATGGGTGGAGTTTCTTCTGCTACCTACTGTATGCCATGCTGCCTGTAATGTAACCCTTTACAGCTTGACTATTTATCTCCAAATGCTACTCTGGCTTCCAATGTGCTATGAAGGCTCAGTTGCATGTTTTAAGAACACTGTAGTGTAACGGGTCTCCTTTAGATTACCGAACCAACACTTCACCGACACGCAGAAGACCGAGACGAAACGACCGACAGGTAAGTTGACCGAAACGGTGATTTGCCGACAGCTGAAAGACCGACAAGGGTAACGTGTGAGCGCGACTCGGTAAGTGTGCGATAGTGATGGATTTAGGAGCGGTCAGGTAAGTGTGCGATGTTGTGGGATTTTGGGTTAGGGTGTGGGAAAGGTGAGTGTGCGGCAGTGTCGGAGTTAGGGTTCGGGTAAGGTAAGTGTGTGATAGTGACGGACTGTAGTTTAGGAATGGGTTAAGTGAGTTAGGTTTAGAGTGCGGGTAGGGTGAGTGTGCGATAGTGACGGCTTTATGTTTTAGGGTGGGTTAAGTGAGTTAGGGTTAGGGTGCAGGTAGGTTAAGTGTGCGATAGTGACAGTCTTTAGGTGTAGGGGTGGGTTAAGTGAGTTAGGGTTAGGGTGCGGGTAGGGTAACTGTGCGGTAGTGTCGGACCTTAGGGTTAGGGTTTGGGTTAAGGTTAGTGGATATGTCATTGTGTGTCATGTAGTTTACGTTGTTTGTGTCGGTGTAATGGTGTTCGGTTTTGTGAGTTGTCGGTGTTGTGTGTTTTCGGTTATTTGGGGTCGGTGTTTTGTGTGTCGGTGAATTGTCAGTTCAGTAATGTAAAGTAGACCCAGTGTAACTCATCCCCCAGAGGAATGCCAGGATTAGTATTTTTCCTTCCTCATTCCCAGTTGACTACTACTTCTCTTTCTCCCAAAAAGCAATGACCACCTTAAGGCTACCTTCTCCATCTCCTCTCTAAATAACACAACAATTAACATA
The DNA here is from genome assembly GCF_019279795.1 of Protopterus annectens. Lineage (NCBI taxonomy): Eukaryota > Metazoa > Chordata > Ceratodontiformes > Protopteridae > Protopterus > Protopterus annectens. Next base: position 756,958,152 of record NC_056730.1, read on the forward strand.
GACACTCACACAAAATTACTTGGAATGACTATTGATGACCAACTAAAATTTGACATACACATTCACCAAGCATTAAAAAAACTAACCAAAAACTTGGTATGTTATACTGCAACTCAAAATTCCTCTCTGTGGAATTTAGACAAGCCCTAGCCCAAGCCTACCTCCTTCCTAGCCTCCTCTATGGTTCACCAGTACTCACCAGCCTTCAATCCTGTCTACTCTCTAGACTTGAGCAGACCTACAATAACATTTCCAAATTTGGAGCCAACCTTCCTAACCCAACCCACCACTGCTTAGCCCTCCACAAGCTGCAATGGCTTGAATTCTCCTTTCACATTAAATTGTCCCAACTACATCTAACCCACCTCATATTTAACAAACCCACCACCTGCCCCTCCCTCACAAACTTAGTCTCATACTATTCCCCCCTGCGCCCCCTCCCCATCTCAGAGAAACTTCTCCACATATACACCTAAATTAAACATTGACAATCTCCTATATAAATCATCTATTACAAAAATCTAGAACAACCTACCCTCTAAACTATGAAACATCACTCAAGCAACAAGCTTCAAAAAAGAACTGAAAGTATTTTTCCAAAATAATTGGATCTGTCCATGCCGGGATCCCACCTGGCCACCCTCCTGCTCTATAACTTTTATATCTTTGTCAAACTTACCTAACCTCTGAAATTCTTGACTGATAATTGCATAATCCTTCTTGCACAATATGTGTTACCCAATATTTGTACATGTATTACCAAATATTCTCTAACATTTCTGTAAATGTAAATGCTATCAACTATAGTATGTATGTATGTATCTTTTGTACACTGTACGCTATGTTTTTTCTACTTATTCTTGTGTTAATTTGTACATAATCAATTTATTGGAGCTTTTATCCTCGTGTCTCTACTGAAAATGGACAATTTTGCTCAGATGGACTAACCCGGTCAACAAATAATAAATAAATAAATATTAATGTCAACATTCAATAAAGCACCAGAAGACCACAAATGTGTGAGGAACAGACCAAACATATGAGGCAAAAATTTTATTTTATTTATTATTTATTGACATTTGTTAACCGGGTTGGTCCAACTGGACCAGGAGCCCATTTTCAGTGGAGACCCAAGGAGAAAAGCTCCAATTACATGCAGATTAAGTATAAATAACAGTTTAACATGCATAATAGTATAGTGTACAATTTAACAATAATCCATTAAATTGGCAAAAACATTACAAGTTCACTTAAATTCTGACATTTCAAAAGAAAAAAATATATATATTATACTGGAGTGTGTACTACAGAGTAGAATTGGGGTTAGGTAGGGTCATGGCAAGTACAACTAAAGCTCTGGACATTCTGTGAAAATCAGGACAGTTGAGAGATATCCAGACTGTCAGTCTGTTGGTGATGTAACATTACCAACCTCAGTCACATATTTAGTACATACAGCAGACAGCTGGGGAATGCCGTGGACATTTTGAGTGAAGTGGAGTACTGCAGAAACAGGGGTGGACGTAAATGTTTGTAACATACAAAATCCCGGACTGGAGTACAGGTAGGTGAGGCCTGGAGACGCATTATAAGTACTGACAGTCCCACTACATGCCTGTGCACTTAGTAAAAATAAGAGCAATTCTATTGGCCCTTCTTTGAAATGACCTATTATGTATAAAAGTCTATACGTACAGACATATATACGTATACATATCCATCTGTCAGTATTTCTGTCTCATATGCATAGTATATCTATTGTTATGTAGTGTCAAATAGTTATATATACCAACATATATTAAAATGATATTTAGACTCCATCATATATCTACAGAAAATACATATAAAATAGAAAATGTATATATAAAAAATACATACATAAAAAGTACATGTAAATAAAATTAAATGCAGTTTTTTAAAAATGCCTTAAAGGTATTGTGACAACTGTGCCCTGGCCCAGCAGTCAAGGAGCCTCAGTCCTCACCACTAACACCAGGGAGGTCAACTCCAGAAGAGGAAAGTATACCTAATACACACAGTAAAGTACAATTTCCCTTAAGTGCACACAGAGATCACAGTCAGTCTGGGGGTTGGCTGCTTCCTTGCTCACCAGGTCCCCAATAAGACTCCCCATTGGCACAGCTATAGGGTCCAGGTCTCAGCCTAACTGAGCAAGCTAGAACCTCCAGTACCCTCTCTGTCCAACCAGTGCTTCATATCCCTGCCAAGTAGCTGACACAACACACACACACTTTGAGATAAGTATTTATACAACTTCACAGACACTTCTGGGAAAGGCTGACACAGATTCTCCAGCTGTGCCCCTTTACCAGGACTATATGGTAGTAATTACTGCCACCACCCAGTTAATAATATCAGCTACTAAAATGCCCTTAAAAGTGTGTTCAATTATTACTGTGCAATATTATTATCCAATGGTAATGTGACTATACAGTCTACGGCTTATCTGAGTGGACTATTACAATAAACTCTATATAAATATGCAATGTACTCTAGAGCTTATCTCTACACAAACCAGCCACAGGTAGAAGGTTTTAAAAATATTTAATAACAAATAATTAAAACACAAGACAAAACTACTACACCACGGAGATATCTAAGAGTTCACAGATCACACAGAAGCTTAAAATAATGCAGTAGGGCAGGTCTGATTTCAAGAAAAATACCTAATTAATCTTTGCTAGCTTTAACTATTCCTACAAAATATCACAGTGCTAAAACTTACATTTGAGCACAAGACAGAGTGCTGATAAGTGGATATCCATGATCAAAATGCTCTCTGGTCTCTTGTGAGAACTAGTATTTAAATTACCAACAAACATGATTCTGGGTCCTCCCCAGATTACATAATTGTTGACACTTATGTTTTCCCAGTATTCATATTGCATCATCTTGACACCTGCTCTGAGTTCACATGCTAATAGAAACCCCATTTACATTATTTAGCAAGCTAACACCTGCACATGAGAATACAACACTAAAAGGCATTTCACATATACACTCTAGCAATTAGCCCTTAGTTAACACAATAGACAGAATGTCTTCAGCCAGCCTGACCAAAACCAACTTTAAAGATCAAAGAATGTCTTAAAATCATTTCAATTTCAAAAGACAAATTTGAAAGGCTTGACTTAGTTTTTCTTTACAGCATGGGGGCAATGTTGTAACAATCTTGAAGTTCACATTTTACAGTGTTTTCTTTACACTAAAGAAACATGCCTGTATTTTACATTTATTATCAAGAAAACATGCCTGTATTTTACATTTATTTACAAATGCCGGAATTAGATATCAAATTCTATTTGACTAGGCTGGCAGCCTTCACCCGTCTCTCCCCAATCATCACAGGTATATTATATAAATAGGTATGATATAAAATTATCTATCTAATGCTTTTAATTTTAATAGAGAGCTAATAGAGATGTTTTCATTCAAGTGGACTTTGTAGTTTTATATTTATCTAATGAAGTTCTGTGGATAAGGGACAAAAGCATTTATTTTGGATGTGGATTAATAAACTGTGTCTTTGCTACTTGTGCAGTCTATTCATTTCCTCACAAGACTTTATAAGTGAAGTGGAGCCATCTAGCTCCTTGGTTTGGTTTTTGTGTTTTTTTGTGACAGTTTTTTTCTCATTTTTCCTTTTTAACTAGCATAATGGCCATACAGCCCTCACAATCAGAGACATCTGTGTACCCCTCGGTACAGGAATAGCACATATTGCCCCAGACAAAGAGGGACTCAGGCAGATGCTGGGTGTTGAGATGACAGCTGCCCAGCCAATCCAACAGATTACAAGAGGTGCACTAAGGTGCTCTGTGTACCATTAAGCAGGGTCTATTTCAGGGGTGTGTTTATGTCTTCTAGACAAATGTCTACCACAAGCAAGTAGTACTAACGTCACATAGTAGGTTAATGCCCTTACAGTGAATCATCCATCTACTATGTTCCCTACAGATAGGCAGCATATGCACTCCAGCAAGGTCACACCTTGCCCCATAACAGACCTTATCACAGATTATGAATCCATGAATACTCTGACTACTGCCATTGTCCTTGGTAGACGGTCATACAGATATGAACATATGGAGCTATGCATGTATACTGCTGTACTTTGCCAAAGTCATATTTCTGCTGTGCTGTCTTGCCATGCTGTGCCACTTCACTGCCACCATGTGTCCATAGGTTATCCCCTCAGATTCCTGGAACAGAAACATACACAGGTCTGTGACATACCTGTCATCATGTAACAATACCGCCAGTACAACAACATACAACATAAGGTCCACAAAAGTATACTGCGTACTCATGACACATGCTAGCACACATTGTATATTGGTGACCACTACAAGTGGCATGGCAAAACAATACTGCATTACATAAGTATATGTCAAGAAATATAGTCAACCTGTGCATCAGACACATAGCTTCATTCCCCTGCATCAATGAGAAGGATGACAGAGAAGTGGCACAGGGTGATGTGTGGGTGGTGCTTGAGGCCTAGGCTGGCCCAAACAGTGACAGTATGTGTGTGGGTCAGGAAGTGGAGTGGGCTAGATGGAGCATGGAGAGGTGACGTGTGTCTGTAGGTGACCTGCATGTGACAGTGGTGTGTGACTGTGTGCTTGTACACAGTCAAGCTCAGTGCTAGCCCTACATGTGTATATGTCAGACAGCTGTGGACCATATATGGTAGAGTTGACAGTTCACTTTCTCTGGCCCTGAACACAGGAACTGGCTCTGCCAGGACATGCACTGACAACACCATGCCAAGGTCAGATGCAGTTCTAGTACCTGACGGTGACTCTGCCTGCTGGGACTGTGTCCCCTGCAGGACCACCCAGAATCATGTGCCCATGGGCTGCCATGTTGTGGTGTGGACAGCACACTCCTCTCTGTACTGCTGGATGCACTTCCACTATGGGAACATAACTGTACAAGGCTACATGGACTATAAGCAAATGGTGTTGCTGACTTATGTCCATGTGTCCGATGACCAAGCCCAACCACACATTCCAGCACAGACAATGTGCAGTCCAAGACAGACACTGTCTCAGCCCACCATCTGTCCACTCATCAATGAACTGATCCAGGGTGTCCCCAATGCAGTGTAGGCAGTCACGGATATCAGACTGTGCTGCATCCATAACCCTAAGCATACATCTGGTGTTCCATAACGAACATGCTTGTGCCTCCATTACAGTCTGAAACACGCACTGAGTGACCTGTCACGTGACACCTGCAACAGATGGTGGATGGACAGCAGTCATCCTATAAGCACACCTGTCAATCTGCCTGTGTGGGACCTTGCCAGCTCTCTGGCTTTGGCCAGTGTTTACACTCACTGAAGCCATAGTTGCCACACTGGCCTGTTCAAAGTCTCCACTCTCTGACTGTCCCATATTTGAGGCCTGTGGGGAGTGGGTTTGTGTGGTCATACTGACTGTGAGCAGTGACAATGGGGGCAGAAGTGTGATGTCAACCTGTGGGACAGATTCAGCCCCCATCAACCCCACCTGTGCTTCAGTGTGGCCACCATCATCATCAGAGTCTGAAGAGACACTGACATCAACTTGTGTGGGGGAGAGACCCCAACCCCCCCCCCCCGATCACCTGTAGAAACCAAGACAAAAGCAGTACATTACAACCTCCATTATTATGTATGGAAAATCCACAAAGAGTCATAATAATGAGGATTCACAACTGCATTACTATTCTCACATTTTCTCATCTTCACTTTCATGCACAACAGAGTTCCTCACAACAAAATACACGTTTGACTCAAGGCCTTTATAACAAGCATGTCAGGTAAATCACATGACACTTGGCCAGTACAATGTATGTTTTAGGTATGCAATATGACACTATACCTGATAAAACAATGCATAAAACCCAGTACACTTATATTGACAAATATATACAAGTACAAGTTTCAATGCCTAAGGTATGTACCATTGACCTGTCAGTATGTACAAGGCACGTCAGATTAATTGCCTCATGTACACCAGGGAGCTTATTCACTGTGATCTATAACTGCAAAAGTGTTTCTGCTCATTGAACTACACTCCTGTGATTACCCACTCTTGGAGACTTAGGTAACTGTTCCAGACTGGAGCATACAAACATTCTACTCTGGTTATACACAACATTACCTGTACATATTGGGAATTACCTGTACACATAGGAATTATCCTGGCCCTTACCCTTAATAGCATATACATGTTCCATAACAAAATGGTATCAAGCTTACCAGAAGTAGGACCATGACCTTGGAGAACTCCTGACGGACGTGTAAAAAGGTGAGGTAATTTCAGTACCACCACATGTTGCAGCACAACAAGGTAATACCTGCATATATCTCACATGTACAGTAGCTGCTGTGTTACTTGAGGTATTGCTGACATTCTGAGTATGAGTGTACAACTGAGCTAACCCCCCCACAGCACATAGACTTGACACCGACAAAAAGGTATGTACAGCCTGACAGAATGACTGCTACACTATTATAATGGTGATCACGTTAAGCTTACCTGCATGATCCTCTGCTGTGGACAGCATGGCACCCACCTCCATGATGTATGGTGTGATGGAGATGTGTGTCCCTGGGTTTGCCAGGAATTCCTCAGTGGCTGTAAGTGGTTGTTCCATTGCAGGCCCTCCACCAGTGATGGCACGATCCCTGGCTACATCAGCTTCCCTTTGCCACACAGCATTCACTATGTCTGTTGCTTGGTGTCAAGTCTGCTCATATGTCCTGTCCTAGTGGCCAGTATCATTCATACTCCTGGACAAGATCTCCACAAAATGCAGCCCGTTGTTCCCTGTTATGCCTCTCCTTGGATAGGAGGATGTGATGATGCTGCCATATTCCTTGACATTTTAGTGCATTCTTCACATCTGAGAAGGGGGCCTGCCATCTGTGATACATTAGTCTTGAAACACACCAAAAGGAAAACAGATTACAGGATCAAATACATGGGTGTCCACTATGTGCAGATACAGCATGTGCAAATGGCCGGCTGTATCCACTGCTTGCTCACACATGCCATACCCCATGTGTGACAACATACTATGTGTGTGGATACAACCGAGATAGTTTCATTACTGAGGTAGTTCCTTGTGTGCCATGAGAGATTTGGCTGTGTGATCATACACCCAACACTCTGGTCCACTGTGATGTGTCCCTTAAGGCCAGTAACCCAATAATATGTTATAACACTGGTGTCAAACAAATAGCAGTGTGCTATTATGACCACTATATTGGGACAGTCCAATGCCACCAGTGTGCCACAATGACAAAAGACAATGCAACCCTGATATATTGTACATCACCTGTATGTTTAAGACAGCAGGGTATCAATGACATGTCATTACCAGAGGTCTAAGACAGGCTTACTGCTGTACTCCCTATTCCCCATACCTCTATTCTCCCATCTGCATCCTGTTATACACAAAAAACAGTTCCATACCTGGTGGAGTGCAGTACTTCTCTGTTGAAATGTGCTACTAGTATTGTTTTACAAAGGTGTGCTTTGTATGAGGAAAGTCTCATACAGAATGTCTGCCCATAGCCGGCTGATTGCATTTAACATGCTTCTTATTAGCAGGTAATTGCCTCTAAACCATTCTGTGACTGATATGCTAATTGCAGCCAAAACAGCTGAGTTGCAATATCATTAGCCAATGACGTGCAACCACTGTGCAATATATAAGGCCTTCAAGTAGAGCAAGGCCCCTTTCTTAGCTGTTGAGATGGACATTACTGGGGTGAGGATACTACATTGTTGCAGAGGGTAGGTCTGTAGCAGAAACCTTTACATAGAACTGTGTGTCCGCAGGCTGCAGCTGCTCCTATAGGTAATAAACATAGGCTGTGAGTGTGAACACTTTGGAGGACAACAAGCTATAGGTGTATCTGTGTCAGCTGTGTCAGCCTTTTTGTAGAGGCAGACCCAGGATGAAAGCACACTTTACATTCCAATTATGGTATTTGTTTAAGGTATGTATGTTAAGCAACCATGTCGGATATGTGATGTGTGCTCCTACCTGCAGGCCTGTGACTTCCTGCAGTGAAAAGCAGTTATTTAATTTGCAATGCTTCGTGTGGATAATGAGTGGATGAGTCATTCATTAATTGCTGTCTTCCCAATGATGTAATTGAAATGCAACACAACACTGGATATGAACCCAGGACTGTGTGCAGCAAAATGTACTGTATACAAGGCATTTAACAGACTGAGCTACTGAGTCACTGCTATTGTGGGTGTGTTTGCAAGATATATGTGCACACATACAGGCTGTGACATACATTTTCTACATCTATCAGTATGTGCATGACTTTATATGGATGTATCGCTGGACCAAAGTACCAGCTGAATATGTATTTTGCCATGAATGCCTTAGCAGGTGACATTCTACATGTTGCTGATAAAAGGGCATATTTACCTGCTATCACAGGCCTCATTTACATCCATTGTCATGTCTTTGGCTGTCTAGTGGTGTACTATTGCATCAGAGCAAGGTTCCCTCTGATTTATTCCATTACTTTTTATTCCAATTTACCTGGTGCTGTGCAGTGTGCAGCTCCACTGAAACACACCTAATGACTGTAATTGGCAATTACTATGTTTTGTTCAAACCACCTGTTTTAATTAAGAGTTGCGTGGTGTGGCAGGTTAATGCAGTGTGCTGCAGGTGTGATGGGTTCAGGTTTGAAACATGGCAGAGGTGTTTATTTTGTGCATGTGTCTTACAATGTTAAAAACACATATAGTCATTATACTTCTATTTAGCTGAGCTAGGCAACATGACATGCTAAAAAAAATAAAGAAAAAAAGGGAGACAGTAAAGTGGTGAAATGGGGGCAAGCAGGGGGAACACATAGTGAAAGACATGGAGGGATGTGCAAGAAGAGTGTAGGAAAGAACCATAGCTATCCATTTCTTGTACAGCAACAACTGTGCATTTTGAAAGATTTGTAGATGAATTTGAATTTTCAAACTCCAGAGAGAGGGGTGAGGACAACATAACTGTGTTGTCAAGCCAATTGGACCAAACTGCATGTGTCCAGTGGACAAGTGTGCAAACTAGAGAGCTATGCATGGGACAATATTTTTGGGGACAGGTCCTCATTTTTTTTCTTTTTTCTTTTTTTAAGGTCAGAGTGGAATGTTGGGGAAGGGACATATGTATGTGTGGGGGAGGTAAGTTTGGTAGGTGAGGATGCATTTGCAAACAGACAAGACAGACAAGACAGCAGACAGGGGTGGTGTGTGACACATGGGGGGAGAACACCTTGGATAAGCAGAGTGTTGTGGAATCTGAGTTGCATGTGCCTCCAGACAGCAGCAGTGTGACAAATGTCACCACCTATGGGACTGTCAACACTGCTCCATCACTGCCTCAAGGGTGGTTGGGGATGGGCACCAGGGTGAGGCTGCCCCACCAGGGTGACCAGCATACCCTCAATCCTGCACAGGCAGCAGTCATAGCCATGGTGGAGTATCCTGCAAACCACAACCAGTAGCTCACATGGGTGCCAATACCCCCTCCACCACCGCTCCCAGAAGGGGCCCTGGCCCCATCCCCTGGGGTGGTACTACCCAATGCCACAGGGGGTTCAGAAGCAGCAGATGGGGCACAACCAGTCTAGGTCCCAGATGTGCTGGGACCCAGTACCACAACCAGTTGACACAAGGTAGGGAGATCAGCTAGAACCAGCATACCTTGAAGTGCTGTGGTAAATGAGTTATAGCAATAAGTTAGGGTTAGTATTAACCAGACAAGTGTTAGTATTAACAGAATAAGACATCATATTTATTCATCCAAATACATATTAATGTATATTATGTGCAGCATATAATTAACTAACATAACAGTCAGTATGGTAACAGCATGCCAGTACAAAGTAAATCATAGGACCAACAAAACAGTTAGTTTAACAAATATGTTAATATTGTATCTTAATAAAACATAACAATAATCAACCACAGTTTCCCAAAATATAGTTAGTTTAACAAAATATGTTATTAAATGATAATAAAATATAACAATAATGAAACACATTTCCACTGATGTTAAAATTCTGCAAAATCTAAACACAATATCTGCTCATAATATCATAATATGAGCTACCTCACCCATACATTTGTTGTGTTCCTGGTGAAAGAGAAAATGTGAGCATCACGTGACTGATACTGAAAATGTAGTGTTACATACCACTGGATTCAAACCCAGGACTGTGTGTGGCAAAACATACTGCAGAAAAAGCATTTAACAGACTGGACTATTGAGTCACTGCTGACTGTTGTGGGACTGATACTTGCCTGGAAATCACCTGGAACTATACTATGAATTGAGCAATATAAGTTACAGGACATTCCTCTGGCATTCTAATACTATTACAGTGTTATACTAGACTGCAGTGACAGTAGAACACACATGTATGGAATACAACCATTTTGCATAAATGAAAAAAAAACTGTGGTTTAGAATAAGCAATGCTAGTGAGCATATTTTAATGTTATTGGTTTGAAATATCTGTGATGTCCATGCACATCTGCCCATGGACTGGGCTACCTGATCCATGTACGTTTATTACTTGATATCTGAGGAAGAGAGAGCATTATGTGACCAATATTGTCCTGGAGACAACCTTGGACAGTACTATGAGTTAAGCAATACAGTCTGCAGGCCATTAGATTTGCTGGCTACAGCTATTACAGTGTTACACTTTGTTGCAGCAACCTTACCATAGACAATTAATGCATGCAGCTCTACTGCAATGGTTATAACAACACAATCCTGCTGAACGACATTTTGCTTACTGTTATTGGTGTTGCTATTGCTTTATTGAAATACAGTTCTTATTGTTAATTTATTGCACTACAGTTCTACAGCTCTAATTACCCATTTATTGCACTACAGGTCTACATTCCCATTTATTGCACTGCAGTTTTTCTTGTGTATACTTTATTGCAGTAAATGCTTTACTCTTTCTTGCTTATTGCACTACAGTTGGCATACTAAATCTGCACTTACCATACTCACAGTGCAACCTGGCCAGGCGCCTAGCATGGGACTCAACACCGTGAACCCTTCCAGCTGTAGCTGTTTGGAGAGAAGCACACCATTATGTACACCAGTGTTGCAGGCATTCAGCTTGCATTTTGGTAAGACAGAGGAAGACATACTTCCATACTTCTGGGGCATTTCCATCTCAAGCTTCCTGGACCCAGGTGTCTAGGGTTCCCCTCTTTCTCCTATTCAGGTCATCACAATGGTGACAACACTGCTCACCTTTAAGGAGGATATCAGTAACACTGGTGAGTTCCATGGCTGCATGGTCCCATGCCTCCGCCTTACACTCTGAGCCCTGGAATCTGCCCTGCATCAGCTGGGGTTTATGGTTTTAACAAGGAGCCTGGCCATGACCCTGGACTCCTGAATCCCCCACCTCTGTGCCCAAAAGTGCACACCTTCACCAACACCGCTAGCCATACCAACAGTTGATTGAACTACAATGACTGTTGCAGAATTCTTCCTATTTGGCTTAATATAGGCTGTTTTCCCACCCTTACACATCATTCAGCAATATTCAAAATGGTGCCTCGTCACTTAGCAGCATGCAAACCAGCTAAATGAAGCCAAGCAGTGTGAAAACTTGCAGATCCATGGTTTTAGCAAGGCTTAGCACTGCACAAACATTGTTACCCATTAGCATGTTTATGCACTCCTTAGCATGATGGAGCAGTGCTTAGCAAAGTGTAGCAGTGCCAAAATTCACAATAGTTTAATGAAAAGTAGTACATTCATGTACAGACATATTCTGCCTGTTATGGACTCGAACCCAGAACCTACTAAACATAATACCGTAACTCTACCCATGTAGCTAGTTTGATTTTATAAACTTAATTATGCCGTCACATATACTACTAGGCTACCTGTTAGCATTGTTGAACACAGCCACACTGCGCAAACCCGCTTAAATACAACTATAATTAAATAATTAATTGCATCCAGTTTCTATTTTTAGATGTCTGGCAGGTGTTGGCCATGTATGTATGAGCTCCGCTCAGCTCTGCTGTGCTCCGTGCTGCACAAAAAAATAAAATAAATAAAACATAAGGAAAAATAATAAAAACTTTATTATGTTAATTAATAACATCCAGTTTCTAGTTTTAGATGTCTGCCAGGTATCAGCTGTCTATATGTGAGCACAGCTTGGCATTGCTGCGCTCCGTGCCACACCACACAAACATGCACTGTGCCTAAACAGATTTTATTAAATCCTGGTGAATGTCCTATTATTTGTTACAAAATGAAGAGGAGAATATAATAGATAAGGGTATGGTGACTCCATTTTTAAATATTAAAATGGAAAATATGTAAATAGGACAAAGGATAAGATGTATCATGTAGTATGACTCGCATAGCAAATGAGTCAAAACAATTATAAGAAATAATTGGGATAGTCTGTTAACTAACCGTGAAGTAACACACACTCCTGCACTATTGTTTTCATATAAGACAGAGAAGAATTTAATTGTACTAGAGAAGGAAATTTAGCATATGAAGCATTTAGTAGGGATATTTAAATGTAATGGATTCCCAAAATTACTATATAAAGAAAATAAGTAAATATGGACATCCTATAATGAATAAAACTTTTTGAATTTGTAAAGAATTTGCCCTTTGTGAGACTAGGGGGTTTGTACATCTTGCAAGCTGTCACCATTATTTGTTTTCATTGTGGCAAAGCTGAACATTGGTATATAATAAGAATAAAAGAACACATCAGACAGAAGGTGGTATAGTGACTGATGCATTGTTTAGACTTATTAGTGATGTAGATAATGAGGCTTGTTTTCTATTTTAGGCACTGTGTGTGATAAGCCATAATAAAATAGGAGGGGATTATAAAATAACATTTTGCCAGTAGTTAACTTCTAATGACAGTTATGCTTAGACATAAACAAGAATTAATGTTTGAATGACAGTATTAAATTAAAGTAATATTTGAGGAAACTGTCTTTAAAAATGTGAAATGTGCTATTTTAATTATTTTGATAGACATTTTGTTCATGAATTGATGATGTCACTGTTCATGGGATTTTTAATTATCTTACCTAGATACTTAATTTCCTTCCTATTTATATGAAGAATGTGTTTTAAGTATTGATTCAAGCTGTCTAATCCTGGACTATTTACTGGGTCAAAAAGCATAAAGCTAGCATAACATTTATTTTGTATATTACTTATTAATAAAAACTATTTTACAGGTAATTATTGCTACTATGCCTTGTCCATGGTTCTTTGCTTCATAGTTGTTTAATTTGGAGATTTTTTGGTTAACTGTTTTCTCTTGCTCTCCTTATTTTTCCTAACAGAAGTTTTAAATTTGTACATAATGACTACAATTTATAGAAGTTCTTTTAGGCCTTTGGTAGCTTCAGCAGTCAAAGCAAACTGCACAATTAAGGAAACTAGATATAGTAATAATTGGAGAAACTGCACTGGAGCAATGCTACGGTGGGGTGTATAACTGACTGACAGGCGGGTGTTACAATAAAAGCAGGCTAAGATGGTAGAGTAAGTGATCCTTCAAGCATGCATCTCAGTGTTGCATTAGTGCATCTCGATCTTACCGGACACAAGAATGACAGCTCAGTTGCCATCAGATAGACTACTGCTGGTATGTGCAGCAATGTGTCAAACCTACCTGCCACATAAATAGGAAGGAAATTAAGTATCTAGGAAAGAAAGAAAGGGAATAACAGCAAACAGAGTCAACCTAATAAGGTTACCCTAAGTGGGTGGGTAATTTTGTTTTTGTTAGGAAATGGCCCTCTTTTGTCATATTTATAAAGGAATATAGGTCGGGAATATACTTCTCAGCCTCCAAGCACAAGGAATCTGGACAAAGCCAGAAATAATTGGAAGACAAAGGCCAATAATCAAGGACAGATTGTAAGTATTGCTGTTATAAACTTTAACATAAGTTGCTGGAATAACAGGCTTTGTGTTAGCATGCATTTTTAAAGAGTATGAAGTCTGAAACTCACATGTATGCCACAATTTAGTGACCTAAATGCTCAATAATTTACCAGAAAACTACAAATTTCATGAGGAACACACACAAAAATATGAAACAGAAATCTAGACATTATGCAAAAATCTTGACAGTTTAGAGATATGGTGTGAAAGACAGTGCAGGAACTTGTGGATGGAATAGAAGAAGAAGAAAAGCAAGTAGCAATGACAGACAGACAAAGTGGAGCACAGACTGAAACAGAAAGAAACAAATAAGGGTGGTATACATACAAAACGCAGAAAAGGCAGTGGATATACACAGACATACATACAACAGACCAGTATTGATGTGGAGAGTTGGACAATAAAAAGAAGAATAGAAAATGACACAAAAGGGAGGAAAACATCGGGTAGGGCATAAGGTAGAGTCCTGGAATAATTGGATGCCAGACTGGCTCAGATTTCAATTAGCCCAGATATCATTTAAACAGGTAAGACAGTAGTACAGAAAAAAGCCTTATAGTTCATTCCAGCTTCCCTCTTCTGAACCTATACCCATACTGGTGTGGCAGGTCAGGGTTCCACTTCTTCAAACTACTGTACCAATATTGACACTGCTGACCAAAATGGGTGATGCCACTATTCCGGCACTCTTGTGCCAAATATTTGCCTTCCATAGTGGGCTATCATACTCACCTAGCAGGCAATGCCTGAAATTTCTATGCAGGAAGAACAGGAAAATCTTGCTAACTTGGAACACCACATTAGAGACATATATTCCACAGTGACAGAAGTAGCTATGTCACTTATTTATTTTGCTCAACAAGCAAAATGTTAACCTCATATGCACAAACACATATTTGCTATTCACATGTCATGCAATATACTGCTGAATCACAGTGCTAGTGCATAGCGAGTGGTGCAGCACAATGCAAGTGCATAGATGTAAACTACACTGCTGTTTTATGATGGTGCACATGTATATATGAGCATACTGGTCCCATGCTTTATAGTTTCTGTAATGTACATGCATAAATAACATCAACATGTATGGGTCACACATTGGACAATGGACAATAGCAATGATGCACAGTTATGCTAAATTAATAAATTAACATACCCACTATGCTAACAGGTTTTTATGAGCATGATATAATGCTCCAATGCCATTTTCTGCAAGACTGCTTAGAGTCATATAACTCTGAAAAATGAGGAATTTCAGAAAATATTATATAGAGCTGGAGCTTTGCAAAGTTAGGGATGGAGTCTTGCCCTGTAAAGTGTCTACATTTTAAACAATAACACCCCTTATGGTATTTGCCAGTGGCAGTGAGTTGGATGTCATATTATATCTGTAATTACAGCCTATGACAATGGCATTGACATACATTGTATCACCTGCCACAGAATGTGGAGCGTTATGGTCAAAGGCTGAGCAGTGAAAACATGGGAAGGGCATGCCACAAGGGATATGGTTTTCCAGTGGAACATGTTGAAGCATGGCTACAGTATGTAAATGGGGTAGACTGTATAGTACTAACTGCAGCTGATAACTGGGGTCTATGTCATATAATCGAACTTCCAAAATTTCAAACACCATATATTCGAACTTGGAAGTTCGAAATATGACAACATCAAAACCTCAGAATAGCAAATTTTTTCCCAGGGAAAAAATTCACTGTTCCGGAAAACACACACACAACACAAGCACACCAAAAACCTAATAAACCTATACTACACTTTACATACACAACTGTCTATGCACTAACCTTAACCCAAGCCCTAACCCTAATGTCAGTCACACTCGCACACTTACATTACCTGCACCCTAACCCTAAAGTCCGTCACACTCGCACACTTACCTTATCTGCACCCTAACCTTAAAGTCCGTCACACTCACACACTTACCTTACCTGCACCCTAACCCTAAAGTCTGTCACACTCACACACTTACCTTACCCACACCCTAACCCTAATGTCCATCACACTTGCAGACGTACCTTACCCGCACCCTACCCCAACGTCCGTCACACTCGCACACTTACCTTAACCTGATCCGTAACTTTCGCACCAAACTGGAGAAAATGTCAAAGCCACAGAAACAGTCTACTGAATTCTTTCCCAGGGAAAGAATTCGTATTTCTGCGGCTTTGACATTTTCATTTTTTGAACTTCTCTGTTCGAATATCTAGCATTCGACATTCTGGACGGTCGATTAACTGAAATAGACCTGACAACTGCATGCATAAAGAGGAGCTTGTGCCCATGGACAACACATGCATGAAGTGAGGTGGTTCACTTGTCAGATCAGCATACATTATATCCCATCTAAATGTACACTCATGGCCCCAAACTCTATATATTTTCTGCCACAGAATGCACAAATTCCTAAAGGTGCAAACCACCACAGTGGACACTGCCAATAGTTACTGTGCGGCAGCTTGACTTTATGAAAGAAAGATGTGATCCTTATTCTCCACATCCTTGCAGAATATGGGGCTACTTTCTTCAGCTCCTATGACCAAACCACATCTCATAGTGCTGTACTCACCATTCACTGTGTCCATAGTTAAGGCCATCATAAAAGTACACAAGTCTAGCAGATAAAGCAGTGTTTTACCACTGATTCATACTGCAGGATGTATCCACATGCTTTGCAATACAAGTAAGGGCATTGTTAGCTTTTGCAACTGCTTTTAAAAATAACATGATGGATTTTTCTAGAAGTGATGATACCAAAACCAATTTCTTTCCCATCTTAGCACATGTCCTCCTTTATGTATACATTTTGCATGTCTTTATAGCATGCCCCATCTACACTTTGTATGCACATTCTCTTATATGTCAAGATGTCAAAATGCAGCTAGAGATAGATACCTACATAAGCTAGGATGGACATTTCTATTGTTGTTAAACATTACTACATTCTTCAACTATTATTATTTGAGACATGAAACACCATCTTGTACACTGATTTCTCACTAGACAAGTCAACATTCCCACCACATTTTGCAATATCCCTCTAAGACAATAACAAAAATTGCCTAACAACTGAACTAACCCTACACCCATTAAATGCCTTTCAGCGTCCCCAGCAACCTATTATGAGATAGAGTACTACAGTCTTTACTAAAGTCCAACGATGCAGTGTTCATCAGACATTCTTCATTTTCTTTAGGAGATACGCTGATCGTAGTAATAGAGCAGCCTCAAATTCAAGACATTCAAAGCACGGAGTAGACATTTTACTAGGTCATTGACACTCAGACCCAACAGACGTATTTTAATGTCTTCTCTCTTACCTTCCCACAATTTAATTACAAGCTTACAAGTGCCTAACTCCTTCCTGAATCCCCTCTGCTCTTGAAAGATTACGTCGTCCACACTATAGTCTTCTAAGACAAAGATACATTACCTCCTGGCTGTAAAAGAAATCCATTAGCTCTACACATGCTATAAGCTGTCATTTACATGGGTCATGAGAACAAGGCAGTAGCATAAGACAATGGTTAAGGTACTAGGCTGTGATATGGTTTGAATTTCAGTTTCCATTTAGGGGATCTCTGACTTTATGGAGTTCACAATTATCTTGGGAATCCCAGGTGACAGCTGTAAATGGAACTTAAGTGTTCCATTAGATTATCTACTTATGAGAGCACTAAATAAACTGTGTGCCTTCTTACTGCTGAAGAAAAGCTACACAATTACTCCAAGATCACCTTTACCTGACAATTCTAAACACCAATGATCACAGTATTCAGAACATAAATAAGTAGTTATAAGGATAAATAAAGTGAGTTCTGGTAATGACCACAGCATAACCAAAGACTGAATGGATTGTAGGGCTCTTGCATCGAATAGAAGCTACTAGGCTCATGCATGAAAAAATGAATAAACATGTTAATGGGGTGATCAACAGAGAGACACTCAGCAAGATCTAGAGCAAAGCAGAGAAAGAGATGCTTCTAATCCAGCAATGACCTATTTAGGAAGGGAACGTGCATCAGCACATGTAAAAGTGCAGTAATGACAGCCAGGGAGTGAGACAAGCAAACAAGCACATATGCATACACAATGCTCACAGTCACACACAAACATGTGTTGAGGTGGCTGGTCACCTGTACTACATCTGGCTATATCATTAACAATAACAGTGCTCTGTATATTGAAAAGAATGGTAATGACTTGGAAGCAGGTACTGTTGCAACACCTTTTAAATATTTGCTGTTGTCAACTTCTCTTCTGCACTACTCATTTTGTCTTTGAGGGTAGACATGCCAATAGCTTCCATTTGCCAGGTAAAACATATGTAAGTAATCATTTAATGACTCCAGTGTTCAAACATTCTGCCAGAAAATTACAAATTTTATTTGGAACAGACTAAGGAATATGAGGTAAAATCAGACATTCTGAAAAAGCACATACAGTTGAGAGTTTGAAAACACTTCCATCACAAATGGCAAAGCAAATGAACTTTTATTAATTAACACTTTGGCACTCATGGCTTCAGGTGCTGAGATTTAGGACCAAAGTTAATAAAAGTTTATTTGTTTTGCCATTTGTGGTGAAATTTTTATTATTTAGTTTATTTATTTCATTCTGTATAGAAATTGTGATTCAGGCTATGTTTCGTATGCTTTCTTCTGTACTGTGAACTTGGATGAAACATAAATGTTCTCCATGTAGCAGTTAGTTACTCCTTTGCTGGCACTGTCTATGCTTTCACCCTATTGACATATGCAGTCAATCACTGTTAGACAACAGTTCCCAAACTGACTTGTGCAGTATAATGTGATAATACAAGAAGAGATATTAAGAACTTATTACAAATACTTCTAATCTGCGAGTGATTATGTTGTTTATGTAGTCTTGTGAATTTTAAAGCTCTCATCACAGTTAGCTCATTGACTGTAGCTTGTCCCATGGCTGCATGCAAAAGAAAAATATCCTTAAAACTGCAGCTTTCCCCACCCTGAAAAGCCTGAAAAATCATAATTTAAAGGTGCACCTCTGTGTTTCCAGGAAGCCTGTGATCTGGCTTACAAATTCCATATTCTCTGCAATATGCCATACAGTTGAGACTATGATAACCAACATAAGTGGGCAAAGGTGGTCAGGAAACCGATGCTAATCATGGATGTCCACAAACACTCCACATCTTTAGAGTAAAAAAGTTTTGGTTTTGAAAAAAAAAAAAACAGCAGCAATACAGCAGATAAGTGAGATGATTAACCATAGTATATTCAAATCAGGTGCCCCTCCACCAGATAAGTGAGATTCTGCACAAATCATCTGGATGGTCAGCCAAAGTCTAATCAAAACGGGTCTCCCACCATCTCCTTAATAAATCTTAAATGATTAGAAACAACCAGGGCATAAATAACATTTCCAGTATATTTGCCAGAGGTTTTGGAAGGATCTTCAGCTTTTTTTCTAAAAATGAAATAGACCTACAATCACCATAGTAGTGTTCCTGTTTGGTTTCAGTAACATAATTACCTTAATCTGTGTAAAATACAGTAGAAAGGGTCTGCATAGTATATATACGCCTGTGAGAAAAGAATAGAAAAAAAATAAAATAGAAAACACACTTCAAAAAACACAGCTGGAAGTTTAACAGAATGGTACTATTCCTTGCAGTTTGATAGTTTGATAAAATTCCTTCACAAGGAGCCAAAGTTGCAAAGCTGTAAGCACAACCTTTAAATACCATTTTTCAGTCCAAACCATACCTCTCAGATGTCTGGATTTTCAAGAATGTCCAGATTTTTGCCTCCTCTTTCTGGTCTGTTCCTCATAAAATTTGTGGTTTTCTGGCAAATTACTGAGGACTGACATCCCTAAATAATGACAGCCATTTTAGATTTTGTATTAGTGTTGCTAGGGTTCGAACACAGGAGACCCAAAGGCTTCTTGAATATACCTATATTGCTTTCTTTATTCCTTTTCCTGCAGCCGCTTGCAAGCATAGTAGGTATTGTTTGTGTTCCTAAAAAATAGTGTTACATCATGTGAAATTTTACAACCATTGATGTGCAGTGATCATGGAGTTATAAATGTTAATTGGTTGTTAGATAATTCTGCCAAACAGAAATCTAAACCAGTGTACAGAAGAGTAATTACTGATTATATGGAATCAAAACAGTCACTATGTAAAACTAATTGGAGAGATGGGGTCAGTGGAAAAACAACTGCAGAAGGTATATGGAAAATTTTGAAAGAGAAATTGTTTTAATACAAAAAAATGTAAATCATGTTTAAAATCAGGATCTAGGCATACAATGTCAGGGGGCTATACTTCCATAAGAACAAGATACCTGATTAAGGTGAGAGGCAAACAATATAAGAAATGGAAAAGAGGTTGAATCTCAACTTTGAAAACTGCAGTAAACAAGCTAGACAAATTAAGCAAAGTGTGAGACAAGATCAAGAAAAATTTTGAAGAAAATTTATATAAAGATATTGAGCATAATAGGAAACCATTTTATAGATGCACAAGATATGGAAGGAGTAAAGACTGCACTCTCCAAAGTCAAGAACACAGCATCCATGGGACCGGACAATATCCCAGGCTGTGTTCTGCACAAACTACAGAATGAACTGGCACTCCAACTAAGTACCTTGTTCAACCATAGCCTCACTTCAGGCTTTGTGCCTATGGAATGTCGCACAGTGATGGTTATCCCACTCCACAAAGGGGGTGCCACCACTGACCCCGGGAACTACTGCCCAATTAGCCTGATGAGCCTGGTCTGCAAAGCAATGGAACACATCATCTTGGAGCTTATAAACACAGATATAGGTAACCTCCACACTCTGGACCCCACTCACTTTAGGTTTGTAAAGGTAGCTCATGTCTCCTAAACCTGATTGACTTCTTTGCAGCAGTCACCAGAGCCATAGACAAGAGTAAGGTGGTGCACACAGCCTATCTTGACCTTGCCAAGGCTTTTGACACCATCCCCCACTCTGGCATTATAGATAAACTCACTGGACTAGGCATAAATCCATATGTCACAAGATGGGTGGCCAACTGGCTCATTGACAGATCCCACAAAGTGAAAGTAGCTGACTCCAAATCTGACTTCAGACCAGTGATAAGCGGAGTACCACAGGGTTCGGTCCTGGGTCCTCTCCTGTTCGGTATCTACTTCTCTGAAGTCCAGGCTAATACAGCTGGTCTCTGGCTAATGAAATTCGCAGACAACTGCAAACTAGGAGCCATAATAGATTCACCTAAGGATGTGGACATTCTACAAAGAGGCCTCACTGAGACTGATGCTTGCTGTCAACCTCATGGCCAAAAGCTCAATGCCAAGAAGTGCATTGTCATCCCCTTTGGGAAAAACACCATACCCATGAACTACCACATAGGCGGTAGCCTACTAAACACCAGAAAGTGTGATAAAAGACCTTGGGACACAGGTGGACAGTAGTCTCTCCTTTGATAATCACGTCACCACAGTAGTCAGGAAATCCTTCTACATGGCACACCTCATCACAAAGAGGTTCTCCTCCAGAAAAAGAGAGGTTGTTGTTCCTCTCTACTCATCCCTCATCAGACCCATTATAGAGTACAATGCCCCATTTGGCATGTTCCTTGCAAGACATCTGAAACAACTAGAAAGGCCACAGAAATACCTCACTAGGAGGATTATCAGCCTCAAACAAATGCCATATGCAGAGCATCTCAAAAAAACTCTAGCTCTACTTCATTGCATATCGCCTACTCAGAGGTGACCTCTGCCTAGCATACAAAGCCATATCTAACCCAAATCTAATTGACATGCTACAGATAAAGAAATCCCAATCTCTCCGAGCCACACACTCCAGGGACCTAAACCTTGTTACCACAATAAACAGAACATGCTGGAAGGATAGATTCCTGTCCCAGAGACTTCTCATGCTCTGGAACAGGCTACCCATTCATGTCAATCAGACCTCCTCATTAGCCCTCTTTAAGAGAAATCTTGGGAACTGGATGGGAAACAGGAAATTCACCCTGGGGATTACTGCTGTGGCGCTGCTCAGGAAAATAATTTTCTTGGGTGGTGAAAGCCAGGGAACTTCATTTGATTAGGCTTATATAGGCCCTAGGGCCGATAGCCTAGTACATACCTATGAACCTATGAACCTTTAAACAAATTGGTAAACTGTGTATAGATTGTAAAATTTAGTATCAGATACAACATATTATAGATATATTTACAAAATTTTATGCAAAACAGTGGTGATAAGTTGTTCTAGTGACATCCAGGTAAACTCAGACACTGGAATCAAATTAGATTATACTGAAAAAGAACTATGCAAACTGGATCCAAAAAAAAGTACTTGGAGCAGATAAAATTAGTAATACTGACCTGAGAACACTTCAGCAAGAAGTTATAGTAGCATTATATCTATTATTTACTACTTTGCATGAATATAGGATGATTCCTCATGATTGGAGACATGGGCTTATTAAACCTGTATTTAAGGGAGGGGAGTAGGACAAACCCAGAGTCATATAGACCATTAAGTCTACTATCATGTAGTGGAAAAATAATGGAGAAGGTAATATTGGACATGTTATTGTTAAAATTGGAAAGGCTGGGATATGAAACCATGTATCAGCATGCATATGTTGAAAATAGATCTATTACCACCTGTAACATGAGCTGTGGTGGTGGTGCTGTGGTAGCGTTGTTGCCTCACAGTAAGACGTTGTCCTGTTCGATTCTCAGCTAGAGCGTCTTCTATGTGGAGACATGCGTGAATGGGCGTACCTTCGTTGAAGGTTGTGCGTCAGGGCCGGCAACTCGACATGTAAAAATCTACTGCCAATCATTAGCAGACCGGAGTTCCGCTGTGGTGACCCCTAACCGGGAAAAGCCGAAAGACACAACAACAACCACCTGTAACATGATGTTCTATAACAATATAAGAACAGCTATGAATGAAAAAGTGTACTGTGATGTAATTTATATAGAGTTAACTTCAGCATTTGACAGAGTCGTACACAAATATTAATCAATTAATTAGAAAAACTAAGGATTGATTTATTCTTGATAAGATGGATAGCTGCAAAAGGACATGGCAAGTATCATACAATAACTGGACAGGTGACATTCTTAGTTACAGTCAAGGTGTCTCACAGGACTCTGTCCTAGGACCTTACTTGTTTAGATTATTTCTTTCAGAATCATCTTTTTCATCTGAGGTATTCTACAGTCTGTATGCAGATGACCTGAAATTGGGTAAACTGATACATGTACTACAGAGTTACATGTTTCGAAGAGTCAGTTCCACGAGTAGCATTTTACATCGAAAATGCCATTCAGTGAACTGTTATAGTGAGATCACGGTGCAGTGAAGATCAGAAAATTTGCCCTTGCCTCACTATAATGCAATCTCAGAGTTGGTATATATAATTAGCGGGGGTGGTGGGGTGGTGCAGTCCACCGCAAGAGCGAGTTCGACAAACGGCATTTTCGATGTAAATGCCAATCACTGAGCTGATTTTTCGGGGTTATGATATGGACTGGTATTACAGACAGGGCATGTCTGCAAAATAACTTGACTAAATTGACCATTCGTGTATAGGAGAATAATATGCTGACAAATACACCAAGAACTAAGCATATGAAATTTGGGAGACATAAATTGAAAGGTGAACATTTAATACAGCACACAGTGATTGAAACTGTAGATTAATCTAAGGACCCGGGCATATGGGTAGATTAACCAACTGGTTAATGATAATTATAAAACTATAGGTTGTTTAAAAAATTATAAGGTGTAGTAAATCAGAAATGATGAATTCATTGTTTGTTATAACATTAGACCCAAACCTGAGTATGGAATAACAATATGGAAACCCTATAAGAATCCATGGTAAACCAAAAGGAACAAAACTAAGAAATCTAAAGCGAAATGGACGACCAGGAAAATAAAAGTAAAATTTTACTGAGCGCTTTCGTCAATTTTTAACTATGACTTCTTCGGAATAAAATCAAGTTAAACATTGAGTCTTGTACAACCAGTGCAATAAATCAATTAAAAAGACTATAAAAAGTACTTCCACTTTTAAAGGTACAGGCTCCCTTAATGCATTTTGCTAGCAAGTCATGTAAATTTTGACCATAGGTATTATATTTCTTTGTAACTATATTTTCATAACCAAGAACAAATAAAATCAATAACATTCTTGTCATGGTTGTAAAAAACATGGAATATTTAAATTCAAAAGTCTGCTTTTAATTTTAAAAAGCTGCTAAGTGAAACCATATCATTGAGCCCTGGGCTAGTGGTGGCATTGACCCTCAATTGCCATAATAGTTCTTTATACTCCAGTAAATGGTCAATAGGGCCGCCCCTTTCATCTGTGATGATCTGTTCAAGAACTATAAACTTGAAATAGTGTCCTAGGTGAAGGTTTTTATGTTTGGCTAATTCATTTGTAATATTACATTTATCTATATCATAAATATGTTGGTAAATGCGGGTTCTAAAAGCATTTTTGGTTTTTCCGATATAGAAGCACATACAGGTCTGACAAATGCTGGCATAAATGACTTTTATGCAGCCACAATTATATTTCTGAAATAATCTAACCCATCCATAACCTTTGAGTAAAACCCTGTCTCCCTCTAATATGTGCTTACACTGTGTGCACTGCCTACATTTAGTCATTTTTCCCAGTCTACCGATGGTACTACTACATGGATTTCTTTCAAGGATATTCTTGATGCTGGTGTCCTTTCTGTAAACCACTATGGGGGCTTCACCAACCTTCTGACCTATGGTTTCATCACTGTTGAGGATGAACCAGTTTTTGAAAACAATGTCCCGAATCAGTGGGAAATGTGGGGTGTATGTGAGGATGAGCCCATTGTGAAAACGGTCAGTATGGTTGTTACTCTTCTCCAACGGTGCACACAATCTGGTAATATCCATTCCTAGTAAGGGATAGAAATGACCCTCTAATCTCTTTTTAGTAACTTCTTCCAACAAAGATGTAACAAATTATTTCGGATATCCTCTTCTTAAAAGCATACTCAATAAAACATCCTTTTCCTTCTGGAAATCTTCCATACTGCTAACCATGCAGGCTAGTCTCACCCCCTGGCCTTTGACTAAGGATCTTTTTTGATGCAGAGGGTGCCCACTCTCAAACTGGAGAAGGGAATTCGAGTATGTAGGTTTGCAATAAATGGTGGAGAAAAATACGCTATTGATGTAGTCTTTGCTAATTCTGTTATCTAAATAACTAATGGAGTCAGAATTCGTTTCCATGGAGAATTTCAGGAATGCAGTGCTTGAATTGAGGAACAGTAAGAATTCATGCAACTGGTCACGGTCTCCATCCCAGAAAATGAGGATGTCATCCAGGTAACGACCGTAAAACTTACAATGGGAACTTGACACAGTTCCCACTGAGTCAGAGCAATGTTGGCAAAAACTGGTGCACACTCTGCCCCCATAGCTACCCCTGTGGTTTGTTTAAATAAATTACCTTCTAAAGTCAAAAAACTGTTCTCCAACACAAGTTCCATTAATGTCCTTAATGTAAGTATTTTGCTGTGTGAAAACGTGGTCTGTTGACATAGGAAGTCATAAAACATTTCAATGCCTTCTTTGTGGGGAATGACACTAAATAAGTCCTTGATATCAATTGTAGTGAAAATTATGTCATTACTGAAATATTCCTGTTTGATTGTTTTCAAACAATCCCATGAGTCTCTGATGATATGAGAAAAAGACCCCAGACAGTTCTTTAACTGGAGGTCTATATATTTGGCTATAGTCAAAGTCTTGGACCCTTTTGCATCCACTATAGGTCTTAAAGGTGGATGCAAAATGTTCTTGTGAATCTTAGGTATCCCAAATATTGTTGGGATCATAGGGTTGTTTTGTGTACAATAGTTAAATTCTACTTCTGATATCTGGTCATTCAAAAGTAGATCCATAAGAACCATGTCCATATGTCTGTATTCAATAAGTTCACTACCGGAAATCTGCTGGTACCCTCCCCAGATAAATGTCCTAGCATATTGTCTATGTACCTGTCCTTGTCCATGGCCACAAGACTTCATCCCTTGTCTGGTTTCATGACTCGAATGGCTTTGTTATTAAATATATTATCGAGGAGTATGGTTTCCTCTTTAGTTAAATTGTGTAATAAATTTGAATTCTGATTTTTAGAAAGTTGTCTAATGTCATTCATGCAAATCTTTTGGTACAATTGTATAGTGGGATGTAATGGAGGGTTACTTACACTTGCCTTTTTACAAGAAGTGAAGGTAGTATTTCTGTTTGCTTCTCCACCCGTAGTGACACTAAAATTAAATTTTCTAGTGAAAATCATAATGTCAAGCAAAGTTTTTTCTATGTTAAAATGTTTGGAGGGTACAAAGTTAAGACCTCTCTCAAAGAGGTTTGCCCAATCTTTAGTAACTGTGACACTACTTAAGTTGTAAATTCTGAAGTCATTTTGGTCATTAACAATAATAACTGCCTCTTCATTGTCAGGCAACATATTATAGTTTATTGCCAGTTCCCTCATCTCCCCCTCCCCAGTCCTTGGTTGTACTGTTGTGGGTTTTGTATTTCCCCCTGATATGCTGTATTCTGAGGCCTCCTTTACTGGTGACTCTGTTCTCGAATTCTCTTTGACCTCAGTAAGGGTTGTCCTAATGGGATGGGACCTGGGGTGGTGTCACTTTGATGTTCATTTTCATCATTAATTTCCTCACGATTGACTTCATTAATGTTATTAAAGTTGTTGTCACCAGTATTGTTATGTACTTTAACTAATGGATAAGCTTGACCTCCTTCATAATCCTGGGCATCCCTTGTTAACTTTCTAGATATTTTCTCCTTTATCATATCTAGAATTTTATCAATGTTAACAAAAACAGTGTTGTATTCATTCAGTTTAACACAAAAGTTAACATAATTTTTCAGAGTGGCATCAAGTTTGCTAACAGTGTCTTGCAATGCTACAAACTTTTTATCATTGTCTCTAACTAACAGTTCCAACAGTTCACAACCCTGGAGGTTAAACAGAGTTATTAAGTCTTTATGCAGCTCACTGTTGTTAGTTAAACCATTAGAAAAATGCCAGTACCTCAGACCTTTTGGCACCTGTTCACATCTAAGGCATTCCCTGAGGTACTGATTCTCAATTTGCAGTTTTTTGAAAAAAAAGTCATTTATGCCAGCATTTGTCAGACCTGTATGTGCTTCTATATCGGAAAAACCAAAAATGCTTTTAGAACCCGCATTTACCAACATATTTATGATATGGATAAATGTAATATTACAAATGCATTAGCCAAACATATCAGCCTTCACCCAGGTCACTATTTCAAGTTTATAGTTCTAGAACAGATCATCATAGATGAAAGGGGTGGCCCTATTGACCATTTACTTGAGTATAAAGAATAATTATGGCAACTGAGGGTCAATGCCACCACTAGCCCAGGGCTCAATGATATGGTTTCACTTAGCAGCTTTTTAAAATTAAAAGCAGACTTTTGTATTTAAATATTTCATGTTTTTTACAACCATGACAAGATTGCTATTGGTTTTATTTGTTCTTGGTTATGAAAATATAGTTACAAAGAGATATAACACCTATGGTCAAAATTTACATGACTTGCTAGTAAAATGCATTAAGGGAGCCTGTATCTTTAAAAGTGGATGTAGTTTTTATAGTCTTTTTAATTGATTTATTGCACTGGTTATACAAGACTCAGTGTGTAACTTGATTTTATTCTGAAGAAGTCATAGTTAAAAATTGATGAAAGTGCTCAATTAAACCTTATAAGAAAATAAGCATGCATAAACACAGTGAAAATATACCACGGGCATCCATAGATGTGAAAAGTTAAGTTATTATGAAAGACTAAAATATCTGAACTTAAACACTGTCACTTATAGATATTTAAAAGGAGATCTTGTTCAGATATAGAGGGCATTTAGAGACTAGTACCTCTGGGAATGTTTAGGTTATCAAAAAGTAATAGAGAGTCATCAGACAACATGTGTAGAAGATTCTACAGGACTGAGATGTGTACTAATTGGTTCTATGAGAGAGCAGCTGACTCATGGAACAGAGTACCAAATTACAATAATGTAAGTACTAGTTTAGATATATTTAAGAACAGCCTGAATACGTTATGGGAGCAACTGTTGTGGTATACGGGTAGGACAGAAGGACATTAATGCCCATGCTTGAATTATTTGTATGCATGTATGTATGTTTGAGATACAAGTCCTTTTACCCAGTGAAATAAATTACAATTTTCCCATTAATTAGCTATATCTTAGTATGACACAGCTCAGTAATCTCTCAGTTCTGATCTCTGATTTCTAAAACCAGTGACTCAGTCCTTCATCCACCAATATTTAACTTATTCCCTAACTGATAAATTTTCTACTCCAACTCCCCTAGGCTTGTGTTTCTAGCCATCCTTTACCGCTTTGCAAATTGAACAACCTTCTACCTGCATGAAATCTTGATAAACCAGAGTATGTAGACAGATCCATGACTTCTGGATTAAAATCTTGCCAAAAGGTAATAATCCAAATTCTCAATGATTCCATAAAGTGACCATTTTCAAATAGCTGGGGGTGTCACATTTCCTTTGGGAACAAATGTAACTATTGACTGGATATCATAAGTTAAGCTTAAGCAGTTCATGATCAGAAAGTGCTCCAGGTTCCATAGATATATCCTTTATTAAATGGGCAGCTGTTTAGCTAATGAACTACATATTGACTCTATTTGTCACC
This sequence comes from Protopterus annectens, assembly GCF_019279795.1. Lineage (NCBI taxonomy): Eukaryota > Metazoa > Chordata > Ceratodontiformes > Protopteridae > Protopterus > Protopterus annectens. Next base: position 756,986,982 of record NC_056730.1, read on the forward strand.
CCTGCCATGGAACCATAAAAGGCAAAGTCTTTCATACCAGGTTATGGGTTTGGCAAATGAAAATCAAGCCAAACTCCTCCAGAAAAGAATGCAAAAACATAAATGATTTTAGGAGATTAATTGTGACTGCAGAATCTATCCATGTCCAAATCTACTATAATGTTAAAGTTCACCCTCTGTTAGGATAATGTACTTAGGTCCTCAATTTCCTGACAGCTTTGCTGAAATATAAGGAGGGGGGTGCTGTTATTGGTTGAACGATAAAAGTTGGCTGAAATAAATTCAACAAAAGCAGAATGTAGCTGAAGCATAATTTATCTCACTTGTTTGTCCCAAGAACAGTAAAGAATAAACCAACCTAGAGAATTATTGAGGAGAATGGTCATACCCCTTTACATTCTGTTGTGCAATTAGTGTATCCAGAGCCCAGCCACCTAGTCAAGAACTAATGTGCAAATTTCCTTTCAACACTAATCTCTTGCAATAAAATAGTTTTATGTACAATTTTGCTGCATTTATTTTAACACAGAAACAATCTACATAGAGGATGAGGACCCTTTAATTCAGCTTATGCATGGGATGTCCAAACATTGGTCTGCAGAGGCATTCCCTATGCCTTGTCTGACTATAAGACTATGTGAATGAGTGGCTGAGTGACTATAAATTATCTGAAGTTGGGTAGTTGTAAACACTCTTCAAAGTACTAAACTATAATCACAAAAAGTTAGATATGCAAACCAATACAAAATATTATATTTAGCAAGGCAATAATATAATAAGAATAAGACTGCAACAGAGCAGGATATATCACAAAGTGATTACAAGTAAGTCATATGGAAATTAGCCCTAGAAAGAATTGTTTTGTGAACCAATGGGTGCTTTAATACACTAAAACATCTCTAGCCATTGCTGCTTAAACCTGAAACTGGGTGCAGAAACACATTATATGGTAATAGAAAACAATTACATACTTTTAAGGGATTACTTCAAGACTTTTGTAACATAATTGAAGAACTTCTTTCTTTGCTCACAACTGATGCAATATTATCTGAATAATTAATGAAACCAGTGTTTGCACCCAGATGCATCTCCCAGTCCCTTCTTCTCTTGTGTATGCTACATAAATTTGGAAACCATGACTTTCATTACCAAACCAAAAAAGGACCAGATTTTGTGCACAACTTTGCTTATGTTATTTTCATTTCTGTATCTTTACCCAAACAGTCATTAACTAACAGAATTAATAATGGTTTATTATTCACTTTTTCTGGTGCAGCGGTAGCGTTGTTGCCTCACAGCAAGAGGTTCCCCCATTCGATTCTTGGTGGGAGCACCTTCTGTGTGGAGTCTGCATGTCCTCCCTGTTTTCGAGTGGCGTTTGAAAGACATGCATAGAATGGGTGTGCCTTTGTTGAAGGTTGGGCATTGAGCTGGCACCTGTAAAAAATCTACTGCCAATCATTAGCGGACTGGAGTTCTGCTGTGGCGACCCCTAACTGGGAAAAGCCGAAAGAAGAACTATAATTCACTTTTTCTATAACACCTGTAAACTTATCTCAAAACTATGAGTAAAATTCAGAAAGGTTACAATGAGAGATGAGCCAGTTTTATTCTTCATGGTAACTGTTTCCAAGTCAGTGCAGCTCTACTGAGATGTTGTAGCATAAAAGAGGTGCATTACTGTGGCAGACTGTCACTGTGGCCTTCCACAAATAAATGCTAATGAAGCATTCTAAGGAAGCGACCTATACTAATTAGACACATGCTCTCCCACCCTGAGAAATGCCTGATGTAAGGTATTTAAACTGCAGAGTGATTTGCTTAATCGCACAGCTGTGTTACCTTGGCTGGCTATGAAAATGGACATGACCAAATGTTTATGCTCATCTACTGGTTTCAATAGCTGAGAACACATTACATGTAACTTTACAGGAGTTTAGTGTCAACATAATGGAGGTGGTGTGTAGCTTTATGTGCTAGTGTATGCAGCGAAATGAGTAGCCTCAGAATCACGTGTGTGTGTGCGTGTATGTGCTAGTGTATGCAGTGAGATGAATGGCCTCAGAATCACATTTGTGTGTGTGCATGTATGTGCATGAATGTGAGAGTGTGAGTGGTGGGGGTTGTCATACCCTGAATAACAAGCAAGTCTTTCAATACTGATGTGGTGACTCTATACACTGGACTCGATGGCTACTTTTTATATTGTGACCCAAAGGCAATTAAACAGCTAACAGACACATATTGCAGCACAAAAGACATTGGGTAGATGGACAACTAGACACCAGGGATAAGGATTATATTATGCCTCAAAGGCATTTGAAATGATTTTAATCTCTGTACCTTCAGCACTCAGAAACAGCTCTGCAGCAGATCTTTACTTCTTTACACTAGCAGTAGATACCAGAGGTCCTCTTACATTTTACCTTATGTCTTAAAAATAAATAAATAAATAAAATAAAAAGGTAAAGTAAAAGGGGTGGGTATTTTAATCCATGGTACACAGCTCAAGTCCTGACAGATTTAGTCATCTGTGCCACTGCTAAGTATGAAGTATACTGCTGGTATATTGCCCACATCACTGAAAAAAGAGAGTTAAGAAAATGAGGGGAAAGTTCAAAACCTGCACCCTTGGTATGGAGATCTACTTGTCAAACCTCAGCTTTAACTCTCCCTGTGCAAACTGAAAAGTCTTGAACAACGATGTAGTTTTTTATGCTACTAAAAAGTGTGAAATTCTAATGTCTGACATTATTTACTGACTGCAATGAATCACTAATTACAAGGGAAAAGACACATATAACAGGCAACAATCAAGAGCATTCTATAAAATCAGGGACAGCTGTAAACTATTACTTGGGCTTAACAAAAAAGTTAAACTATTACTTGGGCTAAACTAAACACTTAATGCAGCAACAGGTCTAGCATCAAGATGTACTTTACAAATGATAAGGAGGAAACTCCAGCAGCTGGCATTATTGATTGACTGTAAGCTTCCATGATTTATGAGGGCAGGACCAAACATAAGATGCATCAGAGATGTTCTACACACTAAAGTACAGGAAAGAGGTAAGTTGGTTTGTGTGGCCATGTGTGTGTGTGTGTGTGTGTGTGTGTGTGTATGAGTGTCTAAATGAGTGCATGTGTATGTCAGAGTGAATGGGTTGTGCCAGTGCCAACACGATACATAGGCTGCTATTACTGCAAGTGCCGATTTGCACTTGCAGTAATTATGGATAATTCAGAGACATGCACATTAGCTGGTATTGAGGTCTTTCTTCATTCAAGTTAACATGTCTCTGAATTGTACTTTACACGCTCAAGAAAAGTCTCTTTTGCCCATAGCTCTTACCGTCAGCAGTGGCATTCTTTCTGAAATCTCAGGCATAAATCCCTTAAGGCTACAAATATTTAGTCATGAGAAACAATATCATATGCTTTACAAATATCCTGGTCATCAGACTGCCTAACTTAATCTCCATAATTTTATATATTATCTTCCATAAAATGAATATTGATTTGAGAATCTTTCTTCTTTTATTCAGTCAATATATCTTAGCTTCTGGAATTTTCTTTAAAAAAATAATACAAAAAAGTTTAAGCCTTTTTATCAGTCCTTTTTCTAATAAACTGAAGTGTACTTATGGGTATTCCTGTTCCTTTACTACTTTCAGTCACCATTTTTTTAAAACGTTTACTATATATTAAATTGCTCACCTTGTAGATTTTAATAAAACAGTAAGTCACATCAACACATCAACGACTAGGGTATTACTATTTAACATCACCTTTCTTAAAACTTTTCTAATCTACTAAATTATTACATTTTTTTCCTATTCTAGCACATGATTTTTTCACATATCTTATTTCCTAACTTTTCAGTTTATTAAAGCTTTCTTTTGTTTTCCTTAATGTAGTGCTCCCATTAATATTTCCACCTTATCCATAGCAAATTTCCGAGAAGTATAAATTTCTTTCTCATTCCTTATCCTATCCATATATATATATATATATATATATATATATATATATATATTTATTTTTCTTCCCTATGCATTGTTCCAGGCAATAAAGGATATGCCTCATCTTTTCTACTATTAACAATGTATTTTTGTTTTATGAGACATCCTTCAGTCAAATTTCAATATGTTTTCATATGTGTTTCTTTTATAGGATTCACCAGAGTTTCCACGTTGCTTAGTCTCAAGACCAGTGATAACTTGCCAACATCCACCTTCTGGCTGTACACTCCTTCTCAAGAGAAGTGAGACCAGTCAATCCAAGGGTAAATCTGAGGGTACCCATCCAGTCATCCAGGCATAGTCAGAAGGGTACTAATGTATCATCAGTCTGCTTAACATGCAGGAGTAGTTTATTCAAGAGAAGTGGGAGGTGCTAGGTAATGAATCTATCTGGTGTCTGCTGGGCTGTTACACTGACTGAAATATAGGATATCTAAAACCACAACTCTCTCTAATGGTGCAGTAAGTGAGGCGCAGATCTCCCATAGGGAATCTATAAGGACGCTGAGTAAGAAATAAGGCTTACAGTATCTCTTGGTAGCTCAGGGTCTTAAGGGAAAAGATCTTTTATATTTTATTTTATTTTATTTATGAAACTCTGTGGCTTTCCAATTTTTCCTGATACATCAAGAAAGGAACACCCCTAAGACAGCATTGTACTATCTTGTCAGTGATTAAAATAAGGGGACAGTAAAATCTTTGGATGGTATACCCATCGCTATTACCTGTGCTACTTAGAAATATTTATGGACTACAGTCACTGCATGATGATCAAAAGATGGGTAACTCTCAACCTCGATACCCGCGTCTATGACTACTTGTCTTCTTTTCTTGTAGTAATGGAGTCAAGCGTTATAAGATAAAGCCTAATAAGATTTTTCATATAATATTCTATGAGATCAGTTATGATATGCGCCATACCTTTGCAAGGCAGGATTGTAAGACTAAAAGGCATATAATTTCTGGGGTCCTCCGTGAGGCCACCATTGTGGAGGGAACATCACTACAGCAGTGCACCACAGTTCTAGAACAAAGCCTATGGCTTAGCTGAGGTTCAGAGAGAACATGCTTGACTCTATTTTTTTAAACATACAGGTATATTGTCCAGTCCAATGGAGGATTTTTTTTGGTCTTTGAAAGCATCTTCAACATGTGTTCCTTAGCGATAATGGGAGGGAGGGTGGGATGTGATGGCTTCTGAAATAAGTTTTGTTTGATTACAGTTTTTTTTGGATAAAGTTTGCAGTAAACATTTTTCTGGTATCTTTGCAATTATTAATGGGTCAGAGTGGGTGGCCCCATTTAGGATGAGTTCTGAATATTGTTGTGCATTATTTCTTACTTTCCTAATAGGCCTAAAAGACTTTTTGTCATCCTTTACTGGCAGAAGCTAACCAATGTTCATGGGTTGCTTTATTAGTCTTACTATGTTTTTCAGTTCTTTGGTAATATGTTTTATGCTGCCCATGTTCTGAGGAGTTTTTCAATTATTCTACAGTTTCAGGATTTTTTTTTTCTGCTAATTTGTAGTTTAGTTAAGTTAGTGGACCACTGAGGGGAGGTTGCTTTTAACTTTTTCATCATATTTAGCTCCAGTTGAGACAGCTGGTTTTATGCATTAGTCTAAGAGGACACAGAACACTTTAATAAAGCTGGCTATTATGTCAGGCTCAGAGTCTGTGATCTCATAGGGGAATTTAAAGATTTCATCATATAATTCTATGAGGTGTACTCTTTTGAAATCCTTAAATTCAAAGACATTGCTTATAGAGCCAGCAGTGGTTTTGAGGATGAATTTCACTTGTTTATGGTCAAACTCAACTGGGCAAGGATAGAGTAGGGGAAGAGAACATGTAGAGACTATATCTCTATAAGGGTCAGATCAAGAGTATCTTTTCCTTTAGTTCCAGGAACGTTTCATTGACTAAATACAAGACACTTAGGGTATACCCTTAATTAGATATATAGGTGTTGCAGCTTATATTGGAGTAGCTGAAGTCTGCCAGAGTTATGGAGTTATTTTTTAACAGGAACTTTTAAAATTTTCTGTAATGTGCATAATACCCTGGGGACATGGAGGGGTGGTCCTATAGCATGCCATAATTGTTAGCTTATTCATAGTGATCTGGCTAGGAGATCTGTTTGTGTGTCTCTGGGAGTTTGTCTAGATGTGATTTGGCTCCTGGCACATATGGAAATGTCACCACGGTTATCATCAGGCCTAAATCATGAAAAGTGAATGCAAACACGTGTAAAGGGAATACTTTCTCTTCTTTTAAATTGCATCACTGTAACTACAAAAACATGGATATCATGGATATCCTACAGGCTGCTGAGAGGCAACTTGTGCCTGGCTACAGAGTAGTCTCTGACCCTACCCTAAAAGAAATGCTGCATATCCGCAAATCAAATGAGATAAGAGTCACTCGCTCCAGGGATTTCAACCTAGCCTGTGACATTAACAGAACATGATGAAGAGACAGATGTATCTCTCAGAGACTGCCTCAACTCTGGAATAAACTCCCAGTTCACATGAAGCAGACTTCCTCAATGACCTTATTCAAGCGCAACCTAGACAATTGGATGGGAGACCATAAATTCACCCTGGGAGTGGCACGTATGTCGCTCATGAGCTGGAGCAGTCAGTGTTGATCATAAACTTGCGCTGCGAAAAACAACCATCTAATTAAGGTAATTTAGGGAACATGGGTATAACATGGCTAAGCTTGTAAAGGCCCTAGGGCTACAAGCCTAGTAACCTCCTATGAACATATGAGCCTATAAATATAGTATTATTTGGATTTTTTAATTTTCTACCACACACTTTTAGAAAAATTATACAGCATTTTTACCTTGAATATCCTTATTCTGCAGTAAACTAATGTTTTCCATTCTTCACTACATACGAATTAATAAACACATTACTCCATTTCATAAACCTTTATCTATCAATATTCTAGAACACTCTTGCTATATTCACCAGAGCTGCTTTATGATTTGATAGCCCAAAGACCTTTCCTTTACCCCCAAACTCCATCAAATTCCTGCTATATATCACATAAACTTTTTTCCATATTTAATCTTATGGAATTACTCACCTTTTGAAATACTGGCTGGGGTTAAGAAAAAAATTGTAATGCAATCCTATATTGGTAAACAGTGTGTTCAGAGTTGGGCAATGTAGCCCAACAGTGATTAAATATGTAGTAGGAGTGATGTTACATGGGTATTTCAGGGGTAGGGCTACATAATTTGGTAGTTTACTCATGACAATGTTAGTTCTGATATGGTAGCAGTTCATACCTCCATGTGATTTTCTGCCTCTATGGAGCAGAGCAGATACTCTACCCATGGCTGCTACTCCTCTCTCTCCACTGGGGGATACAACATACGGCAGGTACCTCAAAGTCATGTAGTGTCACTTCCTTGAAACTAGTTACTCGTGGTGAGCCTGGTGTGCTACAATGAAGACACTCATGTAGATGTAGCCTATGGGTCAGTCAGCCACATACTTTGGGTTCATAGGTTCATAGGTAGGTACTAGGTTATCGGCCCTGGGGCCTATACAAGCCCAGCCAAAAAGGTACCCTGGCTTTTGCCACCCAAGAAAATTATTTTCCTGTGCCACTGTTGAGCAGAGCCACAGAGGTGATCCCGGGGTGAATTTCCTATTACCCATCCAATCATCAAGATTTTTCTTGAAGAGTGCTAATGAGGAGCTTTGTTTGATATAGATAGGTAGTTTATTTCAGAGTATGGGAAGTCTCTGGGACAGGAATCTATCCCTCCGGCATGTTCTGTTTATTGTGGTGACAAGGTTTAGGTCCCTAGAGTGTGTATCTTGGAGGGATTGGGATTTCTTTAAGTGGAGCATGTCCAACAGCTCTGGGTTTGACATAGCTTTGTATGTTAGGCAGAGATCACCTCTGAGTAGATTATATGCGACGGAGTAAAGCTGGAGTTTTTTTGAGATGGTCTGCGTAGGGCATCTGTTTGAGGCTAGTAATCCTCTTTGTGAGGTATTTCTGTGGCCTTTCCAGTTGTTGTAGATGTCTTGTGAGTAACATACCAAAAGGGGTGTTGTACTCTATAATGGGTCTAATGAGTGATGAGTAGAGGGGAACAATGACCTCTTTTTTTCTGGATGAGAAACCTTTTGTGATGAGGTGTGCCACTTTCGGTGTTAAGTATGCTACCACCTATGTTGTAGTTCATGGGTACAGAGTTTTTACCATAGGGGATGACAATGTACTTTTTGGCATTGAGCTTGAGGCCATGGCTTTGACACCAGGCATCTGTCTCAGTAAGGCCCTTTTGTAGGATGTCCACATCGTTAGGAGTTTTGATTATGGCTACTAGTTTGCAGTCATCTGCGAACTTCATTAGCCAAAGACCTTCTGTGTTAGCCTGTACTTCAGAGAAGTAGATACCAAACAGGAGAAGACCCAGGACTGAACCCTGTGGTACTCCACTTGTCACTGGTCTGAAGTCGGATTTGGAGTCTGCTACTTTCACAGTGTGGGTTCTGTCAGTGAACCAGTTGGCAACCCATCTTGTGACATAGGGATTTATACCTAGTTTAGTGAGTTTATCTATAATTCCAGAGTGCGGGATGGTGTCGAAAGCCTTAGCAAGATCTAGATAGGCTGTGTGAACCACCTTACGCTTGTCTACGGCTTTGGTGACTGCTTCAAAGAAGTCTATCAGGTTTAGGAGACATGATCTGCCTTTTACAAACTCGAACTGGGTGGGGTCCAGAGTTTGGAGATTACCAATGTCTTTGTTTATAAGTTCCATGATGATACATTCCATGGCCTTGCAGACCAGGCTCGTCAGGCTAATGGGGCAGAAGTTCCCGGGGTCCGTGGTGGCTCCCCCCTTGTGGAGTGGGATAACCGTCGTTGTGCGCCATTCAGCAGGCACAAAGCCTGAGGTGAGGCTATGACTGAACATGGTACTTAGGTGGGGTGTCAGTTTGTTCTGTAGTTCATGTAGAACACAGCCTGGGATGTTGTCTGGTCCCATGGATGTTGTATTCTTGGCTTTGGAGAGTGTGGTTTCTACCTGTGAAGCCGTGATTACAGGAACTTTGCATTCTTCCGGTATAGAGATGGGCTCTTTAGTGGGTGAGAGGGGGGTAAAGTTAGCACGGAACCTATCTGCCAGGATGCTAGCAATATTGGTTGGGTCTGTATATTTAGTGCCATTCTGCTGTAACTCAGAGCAGATCAGAGTGTTGCCATTGAGATTCTTGACATAGCTATAGAATGCTTTGTGTTTGTCTTTAGAATCAGTGCTGATTTTGTTTTCGTAACTAGCTTTGGAAGATTTTATCAGGGATCACAGCTTCTTACTGAGGCTGACCAGGGAGCTCCTCCACTCATGGAATTTTACTCTCTTTTGCAACAGTTTCTTCTTTCTGTTGTACAGTTTGTTTATGGCAGGGGACCACCAGATTAGCTTCCTTTTTTTGGAGGATAGCGTCTTGGTTCTGTTTGGGATAGCACGATCCATGCACTCATGTAAGTGCTTATAAAGTGCAATTGTGTAGGATTCAGCAGTTGTAACTGTATTGTCCATCTACGTGGGTGTCATGAAGTTCAACACTTCTGTCTTAAGAAGCATGAAGTTGGCTTTGGAGAAATTTTTTACCATGGTTTCCGTAATGGGGGGTGGAGGCAGGATGTGGATATCTAGGGTAATTAGCTTATGATCGGATCGGACCAATGAGGCATTGACTTCAGGTGTGGAACACCGGCCACACATGTTGGTAATGACTAGATCTAGCATATTGTTGCCCCTGGTGGGGGTGTGGATAAGTTGATCCAGGGCATTGGAGTTTATCAATTCCAGAAAGCGTTGAGCGAAGGAGTTGGTACATGAGTAGTTTTCCCAGTTAATGGGGGGTAGTTGAAATCGCCCATTATTAGGGTGTTTGGTTGAACCCTAATATTTTCCAGTACATCAAGAAAAGAGGAGTAGGAATCCTGGGGCATGGTGGGTGATCTGTAGCAAGCTACAATTTGGATTGCAGTTTTGCCCAGAGTTAGTTGCACTTGGATAACCTCGGCTGCATTATGCTGAGCAACTAGCCTGGAGGTGTGGATATCCTTAATGAATATGGACACACATCCTCCTTTGGTGTTCCGGTCCAGGTTACATGGCCGAAAAGTGTGGTATGAGTTATAGCCTGGTAGTGCAGGGGTGCTCTCTGGAGCCTTGAACTAGGACTCAGTCACTACACAGATATAGATGTTCTGCATTTTAAGGAGTGCCTCGAGTGAGTGCATTTTGAGATTTAGACTTCTAGCATTGAGTAGCATCACCCTCAGTTTTTGCTTGCCTGTTCCTGTTACGGTGGTGAATTTGTCATTTGAACCTTGCCTAAAAAGGGCACTATGGGGCGGCAATAATCTTAGCCAGTATCCAGAATCCCAGGGGTGCCAGGTGCAGGCCATCTCTGGCAAAGCATTGTGGTCTGTCGACCATGTCATCCCAGGCAAACAGATACTTGATCCCTTTAGAATGGCACCAGAAGCTTAGCCAATTGTTGAAGTAAATCATTTTGTCCTTGTACTGCGGCATCATTCTGGCTGATGGCATAATGTTACTCAGGGCTAGAGTCATACCTGCCTGGGCTACAAGATTGGAGAGCTCTTCCATGTCTCTTTTCATGTAGTCTAGGGAGGTACATCTCAGTTCATTTACACCAACATGGACAATGACAGAGTCATATTTGTACTTGTTGTGGAGTGACCTGAGTGCGTGGGTTATGTGGCAGATCCTGGCACCAGACATGCAGCTGACAATAACCTTCTCCTTGTTTAGCCAGGTGAGTGGGACATCAGTGTGCCTGACTATAGAGTCACCTATGACTAGTGTGTTGGGTACGTTGTTTTGCCTTATTGGCTGTGGTTGAGTGGCACACTGAGTCTGTGGGCTATGTGCCATTTGGGTTGTGTTGGGGGGTGGAGGTTGCTTGCATTTCTGCTTTGGAGGTCTCTGTTGCTTGAGCAGATTATTATTGAGAGCCTCCACAAATGTTTTTGTGTTTCTATGTGTGGATTTTGGTGGTGTAGATTTAGTGAGACTATGTGATGAGTGTGGTGTGGTTTAAGTGTTTACCTTCTACTCTTGACTATCTAGTTCAGTCTTGATTGGAGAGAGCTTTACCTCCAGTTTGGCTAGATAAGTGCATCTCTCACAGGTTGTAGTATTGGGTGGTAGGAGGAGAGGGTTGTCTGTGTACATGAGGCAATTTCTACATTGACCCAAGATTCCCAGATTCATCAGATAGACAGGGGAGAACACTGGGAGCTGACCCTTGGACATGCCTGAATAAAAAACTATTTTCCTATAGATAAGTGAGGAAAGTGAGTGCAAGAGCTGTTTTTCCCTAAGCAAGTGAGGAAAGTAAGTACCAAAACTGTTTTCCTCTAGGTAATGAGGAAGGTTGAGTGCTGTAGTAATTAGTAAGTTATTTAGTGCTTACAAGTTCTGAACAAGTGCTGATCACGAATAAGCAAATTCAAGTGCTAAAACTAAGAATCTGTATCTGGATTTAACTAGTTACAGGAAATGGGGGAAACAAGTGCAAATGTGGGCTTTTAAATCAGAAAGTTGAGAGAGATGGAAAAACTGCACAAACGGTCAATAACTACCATTTCTGGGCCAGAACCACTCCTTATGTGGTAGATAGGTTACCTAGTGCTTACCACTGCCACTGATAAGCTAGAAGGCTTCCCTCCAACACAGAAAGCTTGGGGGGCTCAGAAGCTTACATACAGTCCTGGATACAGCAAATCTGAATCTGGACTACACTGGTTACAGGAAAGGTATATATATATATATATATATATATATATATATATATATATATATATATATATATATATATATATATATATATATATGTATATATACAAAAAAGTAGCTACAACAACAGTAAAAACAATACAAATGCAGTGCAAGCTAGCACACTTGAGTATGTAGCAATGTTAGACCAAACAGTTTAAAAAATGCAATTAAATTAAAAATGTCCCAGATCAAATCTACAGTGGGTGTGGGCAGCTGCAAAAGCCTCCAAATTTGAACAACAAGACAAGAATGGGGAGGGTGGGTAGGGAAAACCAACACCTTCAGCAGAAATCTGAAAAACTATACAGTGAAGCAAAAATAACAGTGCACAACTCTGAAGTCATCCAGCAATGATATAAAATTAGTCAAACCACAATTACCAGTACACAACTCTGAAGTGCCAGAATAATATACTCAGCGCTGTATATCTCCAGATAGTTTGAAGAGCACTCTGTCAGGACACAGAAAGGCTCCAGCAATGATATATAGACAGCATTTATGCAATGCCACATCATGTTGGTCTGCAGGTGTCAATGGCAGTGCGATTCCTCAAAAGGGTCACCTCCATGGTCAAGACCATCCACTTGAGGACCCATACCCCTGCCGCAACTACAAACTTGGATTGCCATGCCCTTTTCTGTAGTGTATCCCATGACACCAGCACTGTGCAAGCACCCACAACAACTGGCAACCTGCTGCTCTCAGGAAGCTCCATCTCCTTAGGGTGCAGTGTACCCAGCTATCCTTAATCACCCAGCCACTATCTGTTCTTCTATCTTCTCCATCCCTTCTCTGCATATGTAGCTACTGCTGATCTTAGTCACTCTGCTACACCCCACCTGTGCACTGCCTTCAACACTATGTTACATGGGTAGCCTATGTTGATGTACAGCATGAACATTCAATGTACTTTACAGCATAACCTGGCTGTAGTATTGCATGCATTACTTTTAATCTTTGTTGTTTCTATTATGGAGCATAACTGTGGACAAGTTAACATATTTTTTGCCAGTGTTGAAGCACATTATGACCTCCTCAGCCTCGAATTGACTTCTTCTGTAGCTGGCTTTAAAACCTTCTTACCCAGCACCTTGTCTGTTACTGCTGGCTCTGGTCTGTCTGGTTCTTGAATGATGATCCCCAGCTTTAACTGTCTGCATACCACCATGTTGTGCAACAACATACACAAAAAGCAAGTAGCTTGCTGCAGGATTCAAGAACATATTGCAGCATGCATCTAAAGGAATCTAAGTAATGGAAGCAGGGCCTCAGCACTCTGAACACATGCTTGACAGTATTGCAGCTCTGCAACAGTGCAGAGTTGTATACCACCTCAGACAATGTTCTATAGATTCTATATCAGTGTCATGATCGATGGCTCCAGGGCATATCCTGCATCACTAATAACTTGTTTCTTATTAGCTGTTACATATCAGATATTTATTAGATGTGGGAGTAAGTTAACCCATTTGGGTAGTGCACTTACTCATTGTACATAACACCTATTGTTATGCAAACTAACTTGCAGTTTATGCAGTAGAAACCCTTCTGATTAATATACTGGTTTCATCATTGACTAACTGGGGCACTGATTGCAATATGAGTGCAGTCATTGATCTTGAAAGCCTAAGGGGAAAATGGTGTTTGGTAGAACATCAAAAGAGTGATATTTCTCTCCACTTAGATACATAGGAACACATGTGCTCCTCTACATATTGCACAAGGATATCAAGGGACTGATATAATGCTCATGAGGCACATGTGCAATACCCACCATGTCCCTGATGGCCTCTGGAAGTTCCCAGTAGCAAGGATTGTCAGCCCTATACACAACTTAGTGTCCACAGGGATTGGTATGGCATACATGCCATGGGCCTTCATGTGAGGGTAGCATGTCTTCAAACTCTCATATGGTAGCGGTCAATAATATCCCTGTTGTGGAGGTGATGGTATGGTACGTATGGCAGGATCCATCGGGTTGGAGAGGGTAATGGCATTCACTGTTACAAACAGTGGAAGTCCGATCAGCAACAAGAAAATGCTGTCCAGCTAATGCAAATGCTATTCTTAGCATTTTAATATGGTCTCTCTCTCTCTCTCTCTCTCTCTCTCTCTCTCACACACACACATAATCTTTCTCTTTCTGTCTGGTCATTGAGAAGTGGCAGTATGCAAATTAAGTAACTGAAGTGTCTTGTTTAGTATTCTAATATGTTCTAATATGTTCTAATATGTTGCTGAATAGCTCCACTACGTTGGTTATTTCATTAGCCTTCGAAATTAACCTCAGCAGCATAATATCACTCATTTCTATATCATTTTATGGTAATTTGTATATGAAACTAACCTAATGATTTTTCCATGTAGTCAATGGTGACGTTGCCAGTTACTGCAGTATTTCATTGTACTGACTGTTTCTGTATCTCATCCACTGTCTTTACATAATCCTTCCTCATCACTCCCAGAATTTACTTTCTTTCATGTTCCAGTTTCCTTTCACTACCACAAATTATTTAAAGTGATCATGAGATGTGACTCTAATATGAAATTAAAAAAATATTCTTAAATTAGTCATAGCATTTGCATATATATTATAAATATAACCAATCCCAAACTGATATATTTCTCTTACATATTAGCAGAATTAACTAAAATAAATTCATCTATTTATTTTAATAATGACTGAAAATTCAAATAATTATGAGGTATAAAGGATGAAATAGTAAACTCTCCCACAAAATTTCACAATTTTTAACAATTCGGGAATACATTTTACATATTGTAAACAAATAACTTCTGCTTTTTGTAGCCCTAAATAATATCTTTTCAAACTTCCTCTGTACAATTGTTTCATTTTTAGATCCTAGTCTTGCTTTATGGACTTTATCAGCTTCTTTACTTTTATTTGCCTCTTCTTCCTTTTATGACAGCAATGCAAATTAAAAAAAAATGTTTTCAACTTATGTCTACATACTAACTTCTGTACAGGACATTTTACTTTACAAATATGAAATAAAGTTGCAAAATCAGGGTCACTTTTTCTTCACATCCTCTTCTTTATTTTCAGACAGTGTCGTCTACCTCTTCATGATTACCTTCTAATATCCATTTGGGCTCTTTATATTTCATCCACAGGTACCCTTTTTGACACTTTTAACAGAAAGGAAAATTCTGTTTTGTATAATACTTTTAACAGAAAGGAGAATTCTGTTTTGTATAATATTTGTCACCATTTTCTTCTTGCATTTTTGTATCAGTTCTGCATCAGATGGCCTACTTTCATAAAATGACAGCAGTTTATTGGTTGATCATAATAATGTACTATCTCCTTATAATTTAATATAAAAGTAACACTTCACAAATTAATACCCTTACTTTGATCTATTGTTCATAGGGTCAAAGGTTCATTGGATGATACTGTGCTATTGGCCCAGAGGCCCTTACAGGCCTAGCCAAGAATTTCACCCATGTTCTCACAAAGTCGGCACCTGTTTTTCCTCTCCAGCAGGAACACAGGTGGGATGCCAGGGGTATATTTTCTGTTTCCCTTCCAGTTGTCCAGGTTCCTCTGAAAGAGGACTAGTGTTGTACTCTGCTTGATATGGAGAGGAAGTCTATTCCATAGATGGGGGTGTTGTTGGGACACAAATCTATCCTGCCAACAAGTTCTATTAATGTCATAGACCAGATTGAGACCTAGAATATGGGTTACGTGAGTGGAGTTTGACTTACGGATATGCAGCAACTCCATCAAGGCTGAGTCTTTGACAGCCTTGTATGCCAGACACAGGCCACCTCTGAGCAGTCTGTATGAGACTGAGTAGAGGGACAGGGCTTTTAACTTGTCTGTATAGGATGGATCCCTATTACTTTATCGAAGTTCCAAAACTCTGAAGACCATATAGCTGAGACTGTATGTCCAAAGTTTTGGAACTTTAAAACAATAAGAAAACACAAAAAAATAAAATAAAACAACTTACCTTTATGTTTTGCTGTGCCCCCACACCCCCTGCTACTTAAATATACCAACTCCAAGATCACACAACAGTGAGGAAAATGGCAAAGTCCGAGGTCTTTGCTATATGGCAATCCCCATAGAAAGTGCTCAGAGTTTCAAAACTTCTGACATATAGTCTTCAGAGTTTTGGAACTTTGATAAAGTGATAGGGATCTGCACAGGATAGGTGTTTAAGACCCTGGATTTTCCTGGTCAGGAACCTCTGTGGTCTCTCCAATTATTGCATGTGATTGGCAAGGTAAATGCCAAAGGGGGCATTGTACTCAATAATGGGTCTGATAAGGGAGGAGTACAGGGATGTTATGAAATCCTTGTTCCTGGATGAAATACCCTTACTTATGAGGTGGGTCATGTAGAAAGTCTTCTGTACAAAATAGGCAATAAGGTGGTCAAAAGTCAGGTTGCTATCAACCTGGGTGCCCAAGTCCCTCACGACTGATTGCATGCTTAGTATAGTAAGTTAATAATGAAAATTAGTGGGAACACCATTTTCCTCAAAGGGGATAATGATGCATTTCTTGGCATTCAGTTTGAGGCCATGCTTCTGGCACCTGTCATTAATTTGATTATGACCCTCTGGGAGGATGTTCACATCACTAGGGGAATTTATGACAGTGCCTAGCTTGCAGTCATCTGCAAACCTGGTCAGCCACAGACAACTGGTTTTGGCTTGCACCACAGAAAAGTATATCCCAAACAGTAAAGGCCCCAAGACTGATCCTTGGGGTACACCGCTTGTTACGGGTCTACTACTAGAGGTGGCTTCCCCTATTTTGACTGAGTGAGTTCTATCAGTGAGCCAGTTAGCTACCCATCTGGTAACATATGGATTGATGCCTAGCTGGGAGAGTTTATCTATTATGCCTGAGTGGGGAATAGTGTTGAAGGCTTTGGCTAGGTCAAGGTAGGTGGTGTGCACTGTCTTCCCCTCATCCATGTCTTTGGTGACTGTTTCAAAGAAGGTAACCAAGTTTAACAGGCATGATCTCCCTTTGACAAAACCAAACTGTGTGGAATCAAGCATTTGGAGGTTGCCAGTGGCCTTGTTTATAAGGTCCATGATAATGCGTTGCATGGCCATGCAGATCAGTCTAGTTAGGCTGATTGGCCTATAATAGCCTGGGTTGGTGGATGCTCCACCTTTGTGCAGAGGAATGACAGTGGCTGTCCTCCATTCTGCTGTGACAAAGCTGGTGCATAGGCTTTGGTTGAATAGCGTGTCTAGTGGTGCTCAGAGCTCTTGCCTAAGTTCATGTAGGACAAAGCCAGGGATGTTGTCGGGTCCCATGGAGGTGTATGTTTTGCCATTGAGAGGGCATTAATAACCTGCTCCCTGGTGATGAGGGAAGAAGGGCAGGTGCTGGGGATGTCCTGGTTTACTGATGGGGACAGGGGGATGAAGTTTTCACTGAACTTGTTTGCCAGCAGGTTGGCTATATCGATGGCATTTGTGTATGTAGTATTCCTGACCACCAATTCAGAGCAGATTTGGGAGTTACCTTTGAGATTGCAGACGTATGCAAAGAAGGCCATGTAATTGTCCTTAGTGGTTATGGCCAATTTGGACTTGAAGTTAGCCTGAGAGTATTTCACCAGTTACCTTATTTGCTTGTTCAGACAAAGGGGAGATTGCTTCCAATTTGGCACCTGCTCCTTCTTGGCCCTGGACAGCAATTTGTTTTCAAGTTATTATAGAGTCTGTTTATTGCTGCTGTCCACCAAACAAGTTTACTCTTCCTTGAGGAAGATGATTTGGTCCTGTCAGGTATTGCTGAGTCCATGCAGCTATATAGGTGCTCATATAGTTTTTTGGTGTAGGCTTGGGCATTAGTGCTTGATTCAACTGAAGGGATGGTAGCTGTGAAGCTGCTTATACCTGCTCTCAGGAGGTTGTAGTCAGCTTTGGAAAAGTTTTTTGTTCGACCCTAGTAAGGGGGGAGGGGTCGGAGGAGATGGTGACTTCGAAAGTGATTGCTTTATGGTCAGAGTTTACTAAGGAGAATGATACTGTAGGGGTGCTACAGTGGCTACTTATGTTGGTTAGAACCAGGTCCAGGATATTTTCACCTCTTGTGAGAGTGTCGAGCAGCTGATCCAATGCATTGGCATTGACGATGTCAAGGAATTGCTAGGCGTTCGTGTTTGAGCTAGAATAGGTCTTCCACTTTATGTTTGGATAGTTAAAGTGGCCCAAAATCAGGGTAGAGGGTTGAATCTTGATGGATTCAAGTAAGTCCAGATAGGTAGAGTGGGCCTCCTGAGTCATGGTTGGGGGTCTGTAGCCAGCTATGATTTGAACAGGTGTTTTTTCAATAGTAAAATCTTAATTTTATAGCCTATCTTCAAGTAAGATATTGTCTACAACCAGTGATTTATTCACTCCTATTGTAGTGACATCATTTTAAAAAAATATGTATTTACTATTTCTTCAAACACTATTTCTGAATAACACTGCAGAAAAGATAGCCTCACTTTGATAAGTAAATGTTCTGTAGTGTGACATTACAGCAAAGTGCAATATGTTCTTTAATTTAAATTGTGCTCTTTGCTATTTAACACTGACAGTTGTTAAAATGAGACAAAATATTCTTTACCTATGTGAATGATTGCTCTTATGTCCATTGTCTATAATCTGAGAAACCATAAAATCTCCATCCATAATCACGTCTGTGCAATTTGCTCATTTTAATAAACAAAAAATAAACCATTTCTCTGCTTTATTTCTAACTTGACATGCTATTGCAATTAAAGTTCACACTGCCATTTTTACTCATAAGAACATATGAGCCAACAGCTTGCATATCCTCACTTTTGGCTTCTGATAGTCTGATGTGTCCTTGCATGTGTACCTCATTAGAATGCATCCTCAACCACATGACTTGATAATTTTCCTTTCCCTGGGTATATACCATCATTCAAAACACCATGTCTAATCTCCTCCATCAACGGGCTCCCTGAAATCTCCTGCAACCTCTCAGAAGGTCCATTTTTTTGTCCAAAGCTTTCAAAGTGTATAGTCTAATTCACCAGGCACTTATTCAGTTATACAGACTTCAGAATCTACAGTAATGTTCAAGGTATCAAGAGCTTATCTGAAAGGTTCCTCTCATTAGAGTCCTCCTCCTCCATCACCAAGATGACCCCCAGCGTGGCCATTTTCTTAGATAAAAAAAGAAAATGGCCATTAATAAAGATCTTTCTGGAAAATAGGCTTGTAGTTAACTAAAAACAAATAAATAAATAATATGCTTGGTTTTACAGTACTGTTTGGAAGTTTATAGGAAGAACAGATCTATAGATAAAAAAAAAATAAATGGAGGAAAGCAACCAGAGTGGCAGCTAGAATGTCGATGGCTTAAAAGCTACTTCCTGTAGATGGTAGTATGTCTAAAGAATTAATATATTACCTTGAACAGAAAAAGGATTGAAACATGAGCAAAGGGTAGTATGAGTCTATAGTGCAGTGGCTATCAGTAACATTAGAAGAGATTTGACAGACTCTGAGTTTTATTCTTTCAGATTCTTGGCATGTTTTAAGTAACTTAATTTGTAGTTAGTTTTCTGACTTTGCCACTTATCTCTGAAGTTTCTGTTGGAGAACTGCATACAACTAATTCCTGCTTTGATTAATTATTATTTTAAGAATCGTACAAGCTGCTGTACCCAATGATGGGGTAATCTTTGTATGGTGGGAGCACTAAAATGTGACTGAGAAGGATGCAGCTTTGGTACTTTATAGCAGAACCATGATGGTAAAGTATCACTATTTAAAGTTTAGTTTCATTCTTCAAATTATAGATAGTGTATAGTACAATAGATAATTTTAGAATCTTTGTACAATATCTGCCCATTTTAACTATCCACTGTCTCATGTGACACACTTCAGTCATCCAAGTAAACAAAAAGCTAAAGTAGCAGTATTATTACCACTCAGACATTTGTAGTTGATAACTGTGGCAGCTGTCATATGTCAAACCTTATACATGCAGACGTTATCCTACAGCAGCTGTAGTAACTATGCCATTTTTTCATGATGGTTCACATTGGCCACTGCACACAAAAATCAAACCTTTTATGTCAGATACAGAGACTCACATAACATAAATACATTTTGCTTAAAAGGATACACAAAGTAATGGAGTAAAATGTATAGAATAAGGGAAGGCATACTGTTCATAATCCAAACAGTTCTAGGGATCAAGAAAGACATAACTGTATGAACAGTTATAGTGTATCCAGTTAGCTGGTTAGTTATAGAGCACTTACTTAGAGCAAGCTGTTGTATTCACCTAGAATCCAGGAATTACATGCAGGTTTCATTTTGGATTTGGGTTTATGTGATGTGAAGATTCAGATATCATTGGGTTATTTGTGTTTCCTGCTTTAAGCCACAGAAAGATTTGTGCTGATATTCAGTTTTAGAAAAAAAAGTGTTTCTCTAAAGGGCCTGGTCAAATGATGCTCTGAATCATGTCACTACATTTTCATTTGGAAATTTTAAGGAGTGTTGTGTACATTTATATTTTGGTTTTGTTTCTATTACTGGGAGGAACAATGCCATGGGTACAATTTTAATAACCACACTTTTAAGAAGGAAAGTAGCAGGCTGTGTTACAATCAGAAAACTTGCTTTGAATACATAGTGGAGGTGATATTTCCTGAGAGCTGTTTGTGATATAAAGCACTGACATTTGAGAACTGTGCTGTGAGATGTTGGGTACATTCCATTTAAGGAATACGGTTATTATTACTCTTGGTTTCTATTTGCTGTGCAACTAGAAATATGTTTAGGTAGGAGCACCAAATGCTTCTCACAAAATATAGCACAAATAGGTAATGAGCACTTTTGCTGAGTAGTGTAACAGTGATATCAAAATGAAAATGGAAATTAAAGCCGAACCTAAGCTTCTAAACAGTGCGGGCAAAGTAATAAATGTTCCTAGATTGGGAGGCAATGTAAGGTAACAGATGACAGACAGACATCAGGGAGGGAGGTGTGTCCCAACAGAACACTAGGAAAGTCAAGAAATTGAGGGTATACGCTATCCCTACACTCAAAGTTTCTTGAAATACATGCATGCTTGCGCAGCGCAAAGGCAGGTTCAACATGTGGGAGCGTGTTGCAAACTGTTTACAATGGTTTGCGTGGGCGTGCACGTGTGGAAGACAGTGTGCGTGCGTTTTAGCATGAATCAGCCAAGCTCACACCGTGTAAGGATGTGTGCACGTGTGTAACACCGTGTAGGTATGTGCGCTGCTTAAGTGACTGTGAGCGTGTTTAAGCTGGTGTGCACATTGCTCCTCCTCATGAAACAGAGAGGAAACAGGAAACAACTAAAATACAGGGAAACTGCCAGAAGATACTGCTGGAGTTAATTGGTGGAAGCAATTAGAAGCAGGCAATTACACAGGCAGACTAGAAGCCCAACACAGCACTTAAAACACTGCAAAGAGCAGTGCAGGCTGTTTCTCACAAGAGATACTGCCAGAAACACTGAACTAGTATGGGAATCCAGTAATTTGGCCATTAAAACTCTGCCTGACATGCTTCGGATAGTACATCTCCTATATTGCTTTTATACTGATTCCTACTATTACATGTTATATTTATTTTAGCACTATATTCTTGTAAGGCAGGCATGGCTTAGTGGTAGGTCATACAGACTAATGTTACCAAGGTCCTGGGTTTGAGACTGACAGTGGGAATTTATTTTTATTTGCAAGCTTTCAAACTGAGTACAGGACTTGTCAATCAAAGTGCCATAAAGGCACTTTTAAGCACTTAAAACCAGGTCTGCGCTCATTTGCGTGCAGCTAACGCATGCGCACTGACAGTTAGCTTGTGGGAGCGGCGCGCAAACGGTGTGCGCTGGGATAAACCTTAATTGGCTAGTGACACACATGTTCAGCTCAGCACAGCTAGTTGCAAACAGTTTCAGCCTGTTAAACCGGTGCTTAGCAACGGGCACGCAGTTTGCAGCTTTTTATACACTACTCAGCTACGGGCAGTCTGTCTCACAGCAGCTTAGCTATCAGTACATTTCTGACTATTTTTATTATTGTGTTACTTCAAAATATATGCTCCATTTCATTCCATTTTACAAAAGGGAATACTTTTACATTTGTACAATACTATCAACAAAAAAAAACACTGGATGCACTCTAATGTTACCAAAAACCATAAAATGAAGTGCAGTAAGCCAAAGAATGCCGAAAAATCCGTATATTCTTTTTCGAAAGGTTTTAATAAATGTTCCAAACTACACAGACTTTCACATTAACGCACTTCTAACAACACAGTTACAAAGCGTTTTCGTCCAAAACCAATTGGACTTCATCAGACATTAGACAACCCTTGAATTGATCTATATATACTGATTTGAATAACCCACTGACCAATGATTGTTGCTTAAGGCATTTAAATTAAGCAAATTAGAAAAACGGTCTCATTAACATAAATAAGTCAAAATATGCTACACAAATTCATCACTTTGAAAATAAATAAGATAATCAATCACTGTTAAAACCCACCACAAACAAACATACAATCATATATATATTGAATTTAATAAATATTATATTTAAAAACTGTAACATGATTAAATAAAGTGCTTGTGCTATGTTCCTATATTTAAAACATGATTACTCCCTCTACTGTCAAAAACCTGTATAACATTTGTATATCCAAAATACAATAAAAACATATACATTTTATTACTAGAATACTATTAAATATAAATAAAATATTGTGCAAATTAATCTTTGTAAAGTGCTTAATACTATATGTTCTTGCTTCTATGAATAATCTAGTAAATAAATGAATAAATATATATAAAAATATGTATAAAATGTAAAACGTCCACACCCATCTCTGTTTGAAAATATGACCATTATATTTTATTTGCCTTGATTTTTAATAAGGAAACTATACTCAGATAATCATTTAAACCTGTTTTTTTACCTGCTTCCAGGTATACCTGCCACCACAATTCCTTACTCTCCAAACTCTCTTCCCAAATTCCACCTCTTACATCCTTTCTAACTTGTTGCAGAATGAAGAAGTGAAATCTACATCCTATGCATTCTTTACTATGCTTAAATAATGCACTTGTCTCTTTTCCTTTTTGAATGTCATATACATGTTCGTATATTCTTTTCTTTAACTCTCTTTCAGTTTTTCCCACGTAAAATGACATACACTTGTCACAGGTTGCCAGGTAAACCACACCTTTTGTATCACAGTTGTAATTACTTTTACTTTTTATTAAGATGTTTCTACTTCCTATAAATATCTCACTCTTATTACTAATATAAGCACATTGATTGCACCGACCACATTTGAAAGTTCCAACTTTTTTCATTATATCTTTCTTCGTATAATCTATGTCCTTATTATTTTTTTCTAACATATTTTTTATACTTTTGGCATTTCTATATATAATTTTAGGCTTGAAACTATTTATTTCTTCTATATCTGTTAGGGCAGCAAATTTATCCCACTCTTTATTTAACACTTTTCCCAGTCCCTTATTTTGTATATTGCATTCAACAACCAAATTCTTATGGTACTGTTTTTCTTCAATCCCCTTCTTATTCATCTCTTCACTTAATGTTTTAAATTCACTCATACCCATAATGGGTTTGAATCTATCTGCCCTACCCTTCTCCACTTCCTTTCTTATATTAGTTACAAATGTTTCTGGATAGCCCCTTTCTGTAAACATCTTATTTAGTTTATTACACTCAATTAAGAAATCATCATCCAGGGTAGTCATCCTTGATCCCCTCACAAACTGCCCTTTTACTATATTACGCTTGCAGTGCAGGGGATGGGCACTTTCAAAATGTAAATATGAATTAACGTGAGTGTTTTTCCTATATACCCTGGATGCGAAGAACTTGAGTGTATCATTCTTTATCAACTCTATATCCAGATATTGTAACACATCACTATTAACATTGTAAGTGAATTTTAAGAAGTTAGTGGTTTTGCCCATATATTCCATAAATTCCTTGAACTTTTCCTGTCCCCCTATCCAAAATATAACTATATCATCTAGGAATCTTTTGTACAAAATCCATTCCTTGTTAAATTCAGAATTTAAAATATATTTCTCCTCCCATTTGGACAAAACTATGTTGGCAAATGTAGGTGCACATGCCGCACCCATGGACACCCCCGTCTTTTGCTGAAAATACTCTCCATCAAATAATAAAAAGTTGTATTTTAAGATTGTGTCCATGAGTGCCACCGAAAGTATCTTTTCTTCTTGCGTCATAGTTTTGTCCAAAAATACACATTCCTCAAACAACTCCATACCACTGTTGTGTGGTATGCTGGAGAATAAATCCACAATATCTATAGTTATAAATAAAAGGTCGGTGCTATAAAAATCAGGTGTTAGTTGTTTTAAAAAATCCCATGAGTCTTTCAATATCACTTTATTGTTTGTCCATATATGCTTAGTAGTAGAATCTACAAATTTCGCCAAAGGTGCCGTTTTTGACCCTTCCGCCGTGACTATTGGTCTTAGGGGGGGGGTCCAACCAATTTTTATGGACTTTCGGAATTCCGAACATTGTAGCCATTCTAGGTTTTACTACTGTGAAAAATTTATGTAATTCAGGCCTTAACACCCCTTCTAACATAAAGTCATTCAACATATTGTCTATCCGGTGGTATGCTACGTTAACCTCATTTTTTGAAACTACCGTGTACTTTGATTCATCTCTAAGTATCGTGTTCATCTTTCCTTCGTAATGTCTGATGAAGTCCAATTGGTTTTGGACGAAAACGCTTTGTAACTGTGTTGTTAGAAGTGCGTTAATGTGAAAGTCTGTGGAGTTTGGAACATTTATTAAAACCTTTCGAAAAAGAATATACGGATTTTTCGGCATTCTTTGGCTTACTGCACTTCATTTTATGGTATTTGTACAATACTGTCAGGGGGCTTTTTAGTGCTTATTTACAAAAAAAAAAAAAAGTTGTTGTGGGGGCTCGAACCCTGCCTGCCTACTCTTAGGCCAGCAACTCTACCGCTAAGCTATTACTTCTTGGCTTATATCGCATATTTAGTTCTTATATCCTTTTCCACTGACTGCTAACTGCAATTGCGCTAGTAGCACACCAGCATTAAGCACACAGTAGCAAACATTTACGGGGTTTAAAAAAAATACAACAGGTTTTAATTTAATTTTATAACATCTCTTCACTTTATACACTGATGGTCTGTCGGGGCATTCACATTTCCATGGCCTCTCTCGTGGCTGTTTACTTTCAGCCATTCTAGTCTTCCGGGGGCATGTCTGCTTGCAGGGCTTAGCCTACAGACACGCCCCCTACTCTCTTACACGGACCGTGTAAGAGTTACTAGTGTGATTCAGCATGCCTCATGCACCTCATGCATATGCATGACATGCTGACATCACACCGTTTAACTGCAGCCTCCGTGTAAGAGTTATAACTCTTACACGGAGGCTTCGTGAATCTGGCCCATAGTCTGATGTGTCCTTGCATGTGTACCTCATTAGAATGAATCCTCAACCACATGACTTGATAATTTTCCTTTCCCTGGGCATAACCATCATTCAAAACACCATGTCTAATCTCATCCATCAACGGGCTCCCTGAAATCTCCTGCAACCTCTCAGAAGGTCCATTTTTTTGTCCAAAGCTTTCAAAGTGTATAGTCTAATTCACCAGGCACTTATTCAGTCATACAGACTTCTGAATCTACAGTAATGTTCAAGGTATCAAGAGCTTATCTGAAAGGTTCCTGTCATTAGAGTCCTCCTCCTCCATCACCAAGATGACCCCAGCGTGGCCATTTTCTTAGATAAAAAAAGAAAATGGCCATTAATAAAAATCTTTCTGGAAAATAGGCTTGTAGTTAACTAAAAACAAATAAATAAATAATATGCTTGGTTTTACAGTACTGTTTGGAAGTTTATAGGAAGAACAGATCTATAGATAAAAAAAATAAGTGGAGGAAAGCAACCAGAGTAGCAGCTAGAATGTTGATGGCTTAAAAGCTACTTCCTGTAGATAGTAGTATGTCTAAAGAATTAATATATTACCTGAGAATAACATATCACAGGTTGTTAAAGGTACTTGAACAGAAAAAGGATTGAAACATGAGCAAAGAGTAGTATGAGTCTATAGTGCAGTGGCTATCAGCAACATTAGAAGAGATTTGACAGACTCTGAGTTTTCTTCTTTCAGATTCTTGGCATGTTTTAAGTAACTTAATTTGTAGTTAGTTTTCTGACTTTGCCACTTATCTCTGAAGTTTCTGTTGGAGAACTGCATACAACTAATTCCTGCTTTGATTAATTATTATTCTAAGAATCCTACAAGCTGCTGTACCCAATGATGGGGTAATCTTTGTATGGTGGGAGCACTAAAATGTGACTGAGAAGGATGCAGCTTTGGTACTTTATAGCAGAACCATGATGGTAAAGTATCACTATTTCCTGTTAAAGTTTCATTCTTCAAATTATAGATAGTGTATAGTACAATAGATAATTTTAGAATCTTTGTACAATATCTGCCCATTTTGACTATCCACTGTCTCATGTGACACACTTCAGTCATCCAAGTAAACAAAAAGCTAGGGGAGCAGTATTATTACCACTCAGACATTTGTACTTGATAACTGTGGCAGCTGTCTTATGTCAGACCTTATACGTGCAGACGTTACCCTACAGCAGCTGTAGTAACTATGCCACTTTTTCATGATGGTCCACATTGGCCACTGCACACAAAAATCAAACCTTTTATGTCAGATACAGAGACTCACATAACATAAATACATTTTGCTTAAAAGGATACACAAAGTAATGGAGTAAAATGTATAGAATAAGGGAAGGCATACTGTTCATAATCCAAACAGTTCTAGGGATCAAGAACGACATAACTGTATGAACAGCTATCGCAGACTCTGAGTGTATCC